>NW_024429201.1:6787682-6902682 GCF_017639785.1 Mesocricetus auratus | reverse complement strand
GTCACCACACCACTATTCCCTCTCGACTTCATGTAATTTTTACAAAGGCCCAAGTCCACTTACTCAGTGTCACCAGTATAGGCACAAGTAGTCTCTCTGGGCTGCACCTCTGAAAAAACTGACTCGCCCCCCCAGCAGCCACAAACTGCCAACAGCTTCTCAGCTAGGGTGTGCCTTGGAATTAATCCTTTGTTTGAAAGAAGGTCATAACAGATATAATTAAGGATTTGATATTGAATACTCATCTGAGCCCTAATTTGTCATCCCAAGTGTCACTGAGAGGTAATGGGAAAACACACACACAGAGGTGGCAGGAGTTGGGTGGGTGACACAGACCACAAACCAGGGATTGTCTACACGCAACAGACGCTAGAAGCTACAAAGATTCTCTCAGAACCCACAGGGACGACAGACCTGTACATACTTAGAACCCACAGGGACGACAGACCTGTACATACTTAGAACCCACAGGGACGACAGACCTGTACATACTTAGAACCCACAGGGACGACAGACCTGTACATACTTAGAACCCACAGGGACGACAGACCTGTACATACTTAGAACCCCAAAGGGACGACAGACCTGTACATACTTAGAACCCAAAGGGACGACAGACCTGTACATACTTAGAACCCCAAAAGGAGGACAGACCTGTAAATACTTAGAACCCAAAGGGACGACAGACCTGTACATACTTAGAACCCCAAAGGGAGGGCAGACCTGTACATACTTAGAACCCCAAAGGGACGACAGACCTGTACATACTTAGAACCCACAGGGACGACAGACCTGTACATACTTAGAACCCCAAAGGGAGGGCAGACCTGTACATACTTAGAACCCCAAAGGGACGACAGACCTGTACATACTTAGAACCCAAAGGGACGACAGACCTGTACATACTTAGAACCCCAAAGGGACGACAGACCTGTACATACTTAGAACCCCAAAGGGAGGGCAGACCTGTACATACTTAGAACCCCAAAGGGACGACAGACCTGTACATACTTAGAACCCAAAGGGACGACAGACCTGTACATACTTAGAACCCACAGGGACGACAGACCTGTACATACTTAGAACCCCAAAGGGAGGGCAGACCTGTACATACTTAGAACCCCAAAGGGAGGGCAGACCTGTACATACTTAGAACCCCAAAG
Source organism: Mesocricetus auratus (assembly GCF_017639785.1). Classification (NCBI taxonomy): domain Eukaryota; kingdom Metazoa; phylum Chordata; class Mammalia; order Rodentia; family Cricetidae; genus Mesocricetus; species Mesocricetus auratus. The sequence goes on along the minus strand of NW_024429201.1, from coordinate 6,901,519 downwards.
GGACGACAGACCTGTACATACTTAGAACCCCAAAGGGACGACAGACCTGTACATACTTAGAACCCAAAGGGACGACAGACCTGTACATACTTAGAACCCCAAAGGGAGGGCAGACCTGTACATACTTAGAACCCAAAGGGACGACAGACCTGTACATACTTAGAACCCAAAGGGACGACAGACCTGTACATACTTAGAACCCCAAAGGGAGGGCAGACCTGTACATACTTAGAACCCCAAAGGGACGACAGACCTGTACATACTTAGAACCCCAAAGGGACGACAGACCTGTACATACTTAGAACCCCAAAGGGAGGACAGACCTGTAAATACTTAGAACCCCAAAGGGAGGGCAGACCTGTAAATACTTAGAACCCCCAAAGGGAGGGCAGACCTGTACATACTTTGATCTCTAACCTCTGGCTTCAAGGACAATGACAGAACAAACTTCTGTTGTTTCACATTACCCATTTTATGGAGATTTGTTACAGTAGCTATCTGAAACTAATGTCCAAATATGCTGTTTATTCCCTTTTGGGACCTTTTTACCTGATGTCCCGCTGAGACTCCTTCAGATCTTCAGTTCACAAGTCAGGGCCTCCAGGACTTAATCCCTCTCCACTTAATCTAAACCCACCCCAACATAACTAACAGACTCACACCTCTCTACTTTTAAGGCTCTCCCTACCTTGTAGTTAGGTGTTTCCCAAATGTACTTATTCTGTCTCCTAAAATACAATGTCTTTGACAGAAAGTATTTTATCATGTTCAACAATATTTATAGCACACAGGATCAAGTAAAACTATGTTGAATAAATCACAGATAGTGTTATTCATTTGCTTTTGGAACACCTAGCTAAAAGACACTGGTTGTCTCTTAAACCACCCAAACACACCAATATAGAAATTTCAAAATAGCTAACCCATAAATAGTCTCTCAGTGTAGCTACAAATAACTTTGGATAAATACATTTCTGTTTACCTATATTCTTACTGTTAATTCTGAGATGTCATCTACAAATTTATTTTATTCATATTTATTTCATGAACTATTACAAACTGCTACTACTACTTAATAGCATTACAATTATGGAGAGAGTAACTCAATTTATTTCTACTTTAATTTCAGGAGGCTATTTCATCCTAAAATATACCCAAAAGACAAACAGGCCTTATACAGAAATGATCATTATTTAGAATTACTCCAGTCAGTTAACAAAAACATCACTGTACAGTAATCAAACTGAATATCTAATACCCTCATCTCAATAAGCCAATTCCCAGCACACACATGACGGCTAACAACTATCTGTAACTTCAGTTCTAGGGGACCCAACACCCTCACACAGATATACATGCAGACAAAACACCAATGCACATAAAATAAAAATAAATTTTAAATAAACGAATAATAAATATAAAACACTAAGCCAGTCAGTGGCAGCACACCTTTTGGAAGGCAGAAGCAGGCAGATCTCTGAGTTGAGGCTAGCCTAGTATACAGAGATAGTTCTAGGATAGCCAAGGCTACACAGAGAAACCTTGTCTCAAAAAAACCATATATATAGTGTATATATATATACATATGTATATAAATATATATAAAACACTAAACGTGCTAGTGCTAAAAACAAGCTTTAAGCAAAGAAATATTACATATTCAGATTATTATTTGGGGTATTTGAATTCGAAGCCCACATATCAATCAACCAACTAAATCAAAATACTAATATTTTATTTTGTATAAAATAAGCATGTCCACAAAACATCACTTAAAATCAGAACTTACATACACACAAAATGGAATTTCTGAATGTGAGGGAACTTCTGCAAAAGGCTTTTAATTTTGTTTTGGGTTTTGGTTTTTCAAAACAGGTTTCTCTGCCCTGGCTATCCTAGAACTCGCTCCCTAGACCAGCTGAACTTGAACTCAGATTTGCCTGCCTCTGCTTCCAAAGTGCTGAAATTTAAGGTGTACACCACCAGAGCCTGGCCAAAAACAGTTATCTTATAAGGTACATTCCAATTAAGATGTTATATATGTGAATATATATATAAAACTAAAACCCCAAAGCTCCTTTTGAGTTACAATTTTAACTCCCCAATGCCATTCAGAAAAAAAATCTAATATTTTATAGTCTAATATATTCTCTTTGAGATTCCTTACTTTTCAATCAAATCATTACTTTTTTTCTATACAGGTTATCTGTTAAGACTTCCAAGCACATTTGTACAAGCTTGTGTTCACCTGTAAATCCTAAAGCAATGAGAGTTGAATTACATTAGTAGTATTACAGCTCTTGCTTGTTTTTATCAAGTTACCGTATAGGCGTTATTCAATTTGAAGCTTAGCCTGCCTTGAGGAAGCTCCACAAAATAGTAAATAAAGATCACATGCAGAGAAATACTAAACAAGCTATAATTTAGAGCTTCCTCGCCAGTTTTTTAACTGATAAAAATCCACATTTGAGGACTCTACAGTTGTATTACCTTCTCAAATACAGGAACATAGGAAGACACATGAGGTTTGAGGATTTCTGCTTCCCAATCTTCATCTCCCATGGTAGCTACAGGGTCCTTTAAAAAATATGCACTTTTGGTCATGGTCACACCAGAATAGTTATCTTTCAATTATGGGGCTGTGGTATTGGTCAAAAACATAGTAAATGAAGCATAAGGTACTGGGGTTGACCACCACAAACTAATAAATACAAATTATTTTTTTATTTCGTCCCTTCCATACCATTTGCAACTACCAGACTAATGTGATCACCTTCCCCCAAAAAGCCTACAGGTGATATTTACAGCCAGCATGTTTATCTCTTAATGGCTAGGTGAATCACTCAAGCAATCCCCCATGTCCCCAGCAATGCCTAGGTTTGCCCAAAATCTCTTTTTTCTCCCTCAACGATTCCCAAATGGCTTGCTGCATAGGAGGTGGATGGGTAGAGTCTGAGATACTCCCTCAAACACACACGGGGTGCTGAGGCCTTGGAGACGAAGGGGAGACCGTCGTCGGAAGGTGGCGGCCCAAATCTCTTCCCCGTGGACGTCGAGCTTCCCGGGAGCGTCCACGCACCGTTTCTTCTGGAAAATGGCCGCCTAGGCACGGAGCAGGAGGTCCCTTGGGCTTCCCTCCCCTGCAGGCCCCACGCCTTCGCACCGCTCCACCCAGCATGAAGACGCACGGAAGGGGAAGGCCCTCGAGGCCGACTCACACCCCACGAGGGCCCGAGGGCCCGGCCTCTGGCTCCAGGCCGGGCCCCCGGAGGCCACCCGGCCGCCCAGGGCGTCCATGGCCGAAGGCCGACGCAGGAGGAAGGCAGGCCACCAGCCCACTCACCTCTCCGCTCCGGGCTTCCTGGGCTCCTCGCGGCCGCCAACGCGGCTTAAACGGCTGCACGTGCGGACGCCGACTGCGTCAAGTGCGTGCAGGCGACAACAAATAGCACCAGGCGACGGGCCCAGCAGCCAATCAGCGCCCGCGGCGCGGGGCCTCCCGCCCAAGCCGGGGCCCTGAACGTTCTCTGCCCTTGACGAGGCCCCGGCAGGGGTGGCCAGCCCTGGAGGCCTGTGGGAGCCTCTCGGGTCCGCTGTGGCTCGTCAGCAACAATAAACTTAAAAGTTGTATGGGGGCCATGCGAGAGCCCTCTCTCCTTGCTGTGTAGGCCTTCTGTTGACCTCCCTCAGGGCCTGGCTTGGCCCTTCTGGGTCTAAATGTCTGAAGACTCAATCAAAATCTGACAAATATGCTTCCCTCCACTCCTCTACTAAAACCCAGTGGGAGTGATGTTTTTCTTTTTCCTCCCCAGTTAAAATAAACAAACAAAAAAAGTGAGGATGATATTTCATCTTGGAGATGTCAGGAAAGTGGGTCTGTGGGAAGAAAACAGCCCCTCAAGCAGAAAAGAGGAAGAAAGGGCTTGTTTGCCAAGGTCTGGATTTGTGGTTCACCTGTTCACATCCATGAGGCCAGTGGCCATTCAGTATTTAAAGCACTCATTAACTACATTCTCTAATTCTGTCCACTCCTCTCCTATTTACAAGGAAAATCCTTCAAATTTTTTCTCAGTCCCCCCCCAAAATAACAAAGAAATGTATGTAAAGCATAGTTCTCATTTTTTAAAAAAATTTATTTCCATCACTTTCCTTTCTCTGAATCTTTGAAGAAATTTCTAGATATCTGTCAGGAGCTTAAAGATGATAGCACTCCAGCTTAAGTTTGCTTTAAACTTTTGTAGGATCTGTTTCAGCACCAAAAACATGTCAGCATGTTTCATTTAGTGGGCACTAGAACCTGCTGAACTATTAAGGTGAATTGGTTTTTAAAAGTCACATTTAAAAGACAAAAGCACAATATACTTTAATATAACTGTCATTTAAAACGTGAACAAGCTTCCTAAAATGAACATATTTTTTTAAACAAGTATTCTTTGTTAGACACTTTTGGAGTGAACCGGTTCTTGTTGCTTTCTTGTACTGCAAAGAAATGGCTTTTTAGCTGGGCGTTGGTGGCACAGACCTTTAATCCCAGCACTCGGGAGGCAGAGGCAGGCTGATCTCTGTGAGTTCAACACCAGCCTGATCTACAAAGCTACACAGAGAAACCAAAAAAAAAAAAAAAAAGCTTTTTGTGGAAAAAAATATGGAAGACCTAGTTTTTAAAAAGTGATTTTGATGAGAGCTGAAATGTAGTTTTGAGTTAAAGATGAAAATATAACTCATAATTGAGCATAAACAGATATAGAGCATTTGCTCCCTAAACATTTGCTCCTTGTATGCCCATCCCCCACTCCACTCTCCCTTTTGTGAACCAAGGGGAGATGCCGGTGTATTCTATTTTCTGGTTCCCTCTGACAGGGTGTAAAGATACACCGCAAGGCAGGGGAAAGACAAGTGTTCACTTGTTAAAGATTAAAACTAGCATGTACTTATGCCAGGGACTATGAGCATGTCGAACTAGCCTGTTTCAAGGGACAGCCTAGTGGAAAGAAAGGTAGTGAAAAGAGTGAGCAGAATTTAAAGTTTCAAGTCTCCTTCCTCAAAAGATTCATTAGAAAGCTAAGTAGAGGAAGCCCGTTGATCATACATACCTTCTCCAAGTTCTCCAATTCTCATATGACAAAGCAGAAGACTGGCTTCCTTGACTCTTATTTAACTTTCTTTTTCAGTTTGAAGTGTAAGTATTTCAAAGCAAAGCTTTCAGGTAAGACCTCCATGCTTTAGAAAGAGGCACTAAGTTCTCCAAGTTAGTATGAATGACAGAACCCCCATTTTCGGTATTATCTCCATGTTATCTGAGTAATGATTTTTGTTGCTGATGTGCACTGTGTGTGGCTTAGCAGCCTAGCAAAACTTTTAATACACCAGTAGGCCAAAGTGGGCCACCTCGGATAGAGAAGAGATATGCATCCTTAAGTGCTATAAATATTTAAGAATTTCAAGCTCTCCACATAGACATTAAATATCAAATATTAGAACTATGTATGATCACAAAATGGACATGTAAGAGGTACAGCATCTGCCAGAAACCATCTTGTGAGCAAAACATCAGATAAAGAGTCCAATGGACAGGCTGTCCATACAACAAGCAGGGCTTTCAAAGATAAATTTAGTTCACGGTTAGAACCCCACCGCATTGGAGAGTAAGACAGAGAGTCCCTTCCAGGCCTGTGGGTCATCTGTGCTACATAGTAAATTCTGGTCCATCCTGGGCTACAGAGTAACCCTTGTCTGAAAAAGGATGGTGTGGGAGGAGAGAGGGGGAAAATTTTTTTGTAAGGCAATGTTTACCAGACTGTGGTATACACCTAACAACCATTAGACAATTCATTTTGGTAGACATTTTTGTGCTTAAATTTATTATTTGTTATGTATTTAAGACTATATCTATCACACCAAGCATGTTTTTAGAGATGCAAATGCTTAGAATAAGGCTAAATTAGTATATCATTTTTAATTTTACCCAGCCGAGGAAAAACTTAGATATATAATAATAGGGAAACAGTAAAACAACACGAAGATGACATTCAGGTAGTCAAAGTGTGGGACACACTGGTATGGATGAAGTCTCTGGATCTGGGGGCTGCTCACTAGCAGGTGTTTGCACTGTAAAGACATTTCATCAACACCTGTTCCCATCCTGGGCTTGCTTAGCAAACTCCTGAATCATGGCTTAACTCGCCAAGTATTCGATAGGATGAGACTTGCCAGCACTACCTGTTCCCTCTAATGAACTAACACAGTGATACTCTAGCTCCGAAGCGGGTCTTGGTTGAGTAGTGTTTCTGAGGGGTCCTATTTGTAATGGCCCAGGCCCTTCTCCATGATGCTAGTCACCTTTGCGCTGTTACAAGTGTGTAATGAGAGTTAAAGCTGAGAGAAAAGCCCAAAGCCCGGGTCAGGGCCTCTTGAACAGCCTTCCTCACACCAACAGCCTTTCTAGCCCTTTCCCACAAAATGGAGGTCACTGAACTGGAATCTGGTGAACAAGTTCTAGGAAACACAGAACACCAGGGTGTTGGCCTTTCCATTCCCACTGGATATTACCTGCCTCAAAGAACAAAGAAAGCAGCTTCCTCTGTGCCCCAAACACAGAGGAAAGATTAGTCAATATCACCTGTGTCTGTAATCCCGAGTTTTGTTTTGTTTAAGTATTTCACCTTAAGAGCAGTAATGTGTTAACAAAATGATCCTGTCTGTGAGCCTGGATCAGAAATGAATTTTTTGTCTGCCCTCTAAGACTGAAGGATTGTCACTGCTAGATTCAGTGGCAGGTTCCTGTAACCCTTACTTGAGAGGTACAGGTGGGAGGATCAGGAGCACAGTTGCATGGCTAGTTCAAGACCCACCTGTGCAACATAACTAATCCAGCCTCAAGAGCCAAAACTGAAGATCAATAAGGCAAAGGCAAGTGAGATGTACCTGACAGGCTGCAGACTTATGGTGGATCCCTGAGGCCCACTCACAGGAAGGAGAGACCTGACTTGCACAAGTTGTCCTCTGACCTCCACACATGCGCCATGGTGTGAACACACACACACACACACATACACACACACACACATGAATGCACGCACGCACATGCACACGCACACACACATCAGCCCCGTCCTCATACACACGCCCCACAGAATAAATGTAATAACAAAATTTTTAACATAAGATAGACTGAAAGATTGACGCTTTTGAACAGAGGGAACACCACCATCATTTGGCTGAGAATTGAGCATTAGGGCAAAACTGGGGGAAGAATATTAAGTCCCTAAGGTGTTTACCACATTTTTAACCAAATATAAGGAGAAAATAGGAGCTATGCAATGAGGAACCCTGGCAAACACTATCTTAACTACATGACCAGAGTTCACAGCACTCTTCTTGCTACCTTTTACTATTTAACAAACAATTGTGAAATGTGTTGGCTTACAATGATATTCTCACCTAACCCTAACCCTAACCCTAACCCTAACTCTACCACTAACCCTAAACCTTAAACCCTAACCCTAACCATGGTTGTGTATATTGAGAGGACTCAGCATACCATATCATATGATTATGTTCAAATGGTGATTGGGACTTGGATCATCTTAAAGTTTAATATCAACTTCTTTCTTTTTTGCATTACCGGAATTTGAACCTAGATAATTAAGCATGCCAGGCAAGGTCTCTACCAATGAGCTATATCCCCAGCCCCCAATATCAATTTGTTTAATCATCCAAGGTGACTTTTTTTTTACTCTAGCATCTGATGGCTGACATGGCCAGAACATATTTATCTACAAGCTTTGAAGGTTGTTGAGCAATCTCAGTCAGACTCTACAAGGTTGTTGCTCTCCTCCAATACCACATTTCAAGTGGACACACACGTCATGGACATCACTCCAAGAGGCCAGGGCATCGATTATTCAGATCCAGCATAGGAAGTTAAACAATCATGTTTGCAACATTCAATTGATTACTATGAGAAAGTCACAAGGCCAGTCCAGATTCATGGAGATGGGCTTCTATAATGTCAGGAAAACTGGAAATATATCCCACTGAAGAACCTGTGGTGTAGTTGCTTCGATTAGCTGCCTTGGCCCACACAAGTCCCTTTCCGGTCCCCAGTAACCTATTTGCCCTTTTAATGTTGTCCCAAAGTCATCATAAGTATATTTCAGCCTCTTCATTTTTTTCCTCTTCTGTGTATTTTCAGATAGCCTGCCTTGGAGTTCATTCATTCCCTTCTGTTTGATTTACTCTGTTATCAATGTTTTCTTAATGCATTTTCATTTTGTTTAGTGTAACTTCATGCTCAGAGTTTCAACATTTTAAAAATTACCTCCACACCTCTCTCACTTTTACCTATTGAAGAATTGAATTATTTCTCTGTTTTCTATTGAAACTCAGTAAGTTTCATTCAACCGGGTCTGTTGGTTTGTTTATTTTTAATTATCTGTGGCAATTTGAATGAGAAATGCTCCCCAAAGACGCAGGTATTTGAACACCTGGGGCCTAGCTGGTCGTGCTGCTTAGAGAGGGGTGTGTTAGTGGTGGTGGACCTTGAGAATACGCAGCCTCGCCCCAAGGCCTGTTCACACCCTGTGGTTCATGCTTCCCACTGAGGATGTGAGCTCTCAACTTCCTGCTCCAGCCAAACCTCCTGTGCTTGCCACCATGCTTCCTTGCCCTTATCGCCCTGAAACCCCAAGTCACAATAAACTCCTCCCTCCGTCAGTCAGTGTTTAGCCATGGCGTTGTATCACAGCAGCAGAGAAGTAACTAACACATTACCTGTATGAGCATGCTCCTGTACTGATTACGATCGGGACAGTTTCCGGCATTTTACTTTTTTACTGTTAGACGAGGCCATCCTTGAACATCCTTGATGCTGACTGATGTACAGTGTCATCTGAGGACAAACAGGTTAGGTATTTATCCCAGTCTTCATAATTTGGCTTGTTTGGATTTTGTTTTCAGAAATTAATGCCAGCTCTAACACTAGATGGCGCCAAAGTTCAGATTGCCTTTGCAGTCCTAAAGGCAATCAGAGTAGTTTGGGGTTATCCAAACTCAACTGATGAGTTTGTTTCAGACTCAATTAGGGAGCGCTTATAAAAGGTAGCTCACCCACACAAACCTCTACCTGGGTCCTGCATAGGCCTACATGTGCTTTCCAAAGCCATCAGCCTGTGGTCATGAACTGTAGAATTCTGTGAAGGGAATCACAGAGGGACCAGCCCTGGGTTCCTACTCCAGAACTGTAGCTATAAATGACACAGTGCGGAGCCCACTACTCAGGACGAACACAACACTGGGGTGAGACCATGTCCTGTACTGCAGTGGCTGCCAACCATTGCTGGGAACTCAGCCCTGACTGGAGCAGAAGTTTGCTAGACTAGGGCAGCAACTCTTCCCCCGGCACTGGAACTCTTCAGAAACCCTGTCTTCAGGCAGGACTCAGATGGGGACTGTTAAATTCTGTCTGCCCAGTGTGGAGTTGCAGAGTCCCAACACTAAGCCCCAAGGCAAAACTGTGCTTTTACCCCCTCCCACCTGAAAAGCAGAGGCTGAGTCCTTGTGTGCTGCCTAAGGTTTGAATAGGGCTGATGAATCAGCCCTTTGGCCACCCAAGATGGCACTAACCCGTGTCATATCTGGCTTTCATGGGCACAGTTTACCTACACAGACTCAGGGGTATACAGAGGTCCATGCCAGAACTGACAGTAGTTAAGTCCATCATAATAAGTATAAAACTGTCGGGTGTCAAGGTCTTGAGTTCCATCAGCAATACCGACCCAGGATAGTTGTGCTGTCCCTTAGGGCAGTGGTTCTCATCCTTCCTAATGCTGTGACCCTTTAATACAGTTCTTCATTTTGTGGTGACACCACCCCCCAAACCCCCAACCATGAAGTTATTTTCATTGATACTTCATAACTGCAAATTTGCTACTGTTGTGGACTATAATGTAAACATGTTTCCCAATGGTCTTAGGTGACCCCTGTGGAAGGGTCATTGACCTCCAAGGGGGTCAAAACCCACAGATTGAGAACCCCTGCCTTAAGGACTATTAAGGCTGGCCTGAGCTCCAAGGCAGAGTCCTTGCTTTCATGCTACCCAGTAGGTGGAGTCCTGCTTTCCGTTCTACTAGCTGAGGTTGTGGGGGAAGAGTCCTAACCACAGTCTTGGCCATCTGAAGATCACAGGTCCAGCAGCAGCATCTTCAGATACAAGCCATAGCCACAGATGCACAGGGTTGCACCAGCACTTAGATCACTGGGCTGTTCATACTGTTTCAAGTCTGAGGCCAGGACTTAATTCCTTCTCCATCCCCAAAGTGGAGGTATCACTGTCCATGAAGCTGGGGGTGGGGGCAAAACAGGCCTCAGCATTTTTTTCAATGTGTCTTTTCCTTTTATACTAACATCAGAACACTACGGGAGGTCTTTCACCTTACTTCTTTAGTTAGCTCTTGCGAAGGTAGTGTGGCACATGAAACTCCAGCAGAGGTGCCCGCCCTCATGACATTATGACATGATGTTGTTATCTATAAACGTGTTGGGCCTTACCCACAGTTATGCTGGGATGCACGGTACCCTAGTGCCATAGGCTGAACACAGCAGGTAGTTACAGGAGGTAAATGGTATATGATCTTACCCAGCTGCCATCTTGTTCTGCCTCCTGAAAGAGGACAGCATTTAAACCCACTGGACGGCCTTTATATCATAAAACAAACACCTCCAGGCACCATGTGCTGCCTGATGTATCACAGTACAAAACACTACATGTAGAGGTGTGATCTCAAAATGCAACTTTAAATATGATCAAACTCTTAGATTTAACTCCCAGTGCATGGCAAATCAAAGAAACAGAGGATGTTATTAAGTTTCACCACAGGTGCAGAGTCAACAAAATACAAAATGCAGGAAATGTGAACTGGGAAAAAATATCTCAGGAGGTAAGAGACAAACCAAATATAATGTGTAGATCCATACTCCATCCAACTATAAAACTTGTAATACAATTCAAGAAATTGGGCCAAGCCTGATAGCTCATGTTTTTAATCTAGCATTCAGGAGACAGAGGCAGGCATATCTCTATGAGTTTGAGGCTAATCTGGTCTACAGAGCATGTTCCAGGCCAGTCAGGGCTACATAGTGAGAACATTTGTTTTGTGTGTGCATGCACATGCATATGTGCACACTTTTATGTGTGGGAGCATGTGTCTATGGTTATATGCATGGAAGCTTTGAACAACCTCATGTGTCTTTCCATGGGAGCTGCCCACCTTGTTTTCTGAGTCTCTTATTGATCTGGAGATTGACAAGTTGGCTAGCTTAGCCAGCCAGTGAGCCCAGGGATTCCCCTGTCTCTATATATCCAGTATTGGGATAACAAAATCATGCTATTAAGAATCCGGACTTTTAAAAATGTGGTTTTGGGGGATTAAGTTCAAGTCTCTGTGATTTTGTGGCAAGCACTTTACCAACTGAGCTATCTCCACATTTTCAAGAAATGTATTAACTGATTAGATACTAAGTTATATTAAGCAAATATTAGTGCTTTAAATTTGATGATGTGAAGGTTATGACTTAGAGCAGTCTTTTTATTTTAGAAATGCAAAGATGTGGTTATAGATGAGACAAGACTTGTTTCTGTGTTTATTGGTTTTTTTTAATAAGTAATAGAAACATAGAGGTTCACCATACTTCCTACTTCTTCATGTAGCTAAAACAGATGAAAAAACTAGGTGTGATGATTCATGCTGTACTACTAGCATTTGGGAGGCAGAAGCAAAAGGACCACGCCATCCTGGGTCACAGAGCAAGTTATGGGTCAGTGTTCTAAATCATAAAGGGTGAATGGGGGAAGGGAGACACTGAAGGATGTAGTAAGTTTAGCAAAAGCAGCAGGGTGAATCGGCCTCTGACTGACTGCCTAGCAACTTTGCAGAAGCACTTTTAGTTGATTACTACACAAAAGGCCTTTTAGCAAGGCTATTCCTGCATACCCAAATCTCTTCTCTGATCTAGGGGTTGTCCGAAGGAACCATTACCTAAGCCAACACAGTCATTATAAGAATTCTAGGGGGCTGGAAAGATGGCTCAGATGCTAAGAGCACTGACTGTTCTTTTAGAGGTCCTGAGTTCAATTCCCAGCAACCACATGGTTGCTCACAACCATCTGTAATGAGATTTGATGCCCTCTTCTGGGTGCAGGCATACATGCAGGCAGAATACTATACATGATAAATAAAATTAAGAAAAAAAAAAGAATTCCAGGTTTGCCAGGAATATCTTATGACTGAGATCACACTAAAGTTCTGAAATTCCCAAGAAAGAGAAACTTCATAAAGCTCAGATAGCAATCACTGCCTATTTACCAGAGATTACTTCAAGGCCTAAGTGGCCATCACTCCATAGTAAAATGTCAGGTGTAATGGCTCTTCCAGTTTTTTTCTCTACAGACCTTACCTAAAAGAGAAAGACATAAAAATAAAAACCAAATAGTGCAAAAATGTACTCCCCTCCCTGACTTTTGCTGATTATTCTTGTTTGCCTCTATGACCAATTCATTCTCAAACTTTTCTTTAGAGGTTTCTCTATCTAGCCATTAAATATTAGTGTATGTGCTGGTGTGTGTGGTGTGTAGGGCTTTTTCTTTATCAGTGATTGACAGGGATAGGTCCAGTCCACTGTGGGTGGGGTCAGCACTGAGCTGGTGGTTCTGGGTTCTATAAGAAAGCAGGCTGAGCAAACCATAGGGAGCAAGCCAGTAAACAGCACTGCTCCGTGACCCTTTCATCATCTCCTACCTCTGGGCTCCTGCTCCATTTGAGTTCCTGTCCTGACTTCTTTACATGATGAACAACAGTTAGACAGAAGTGAAAGTCAAATAAACCATTTCCTTCCCGACTTGATTTTTGGTTACGGTGTTTTGTCACAGCAATAGAAATCCAAACGAAGACAGTGTGTCTTAAAATTTGTTCTCACTAGGTAGTGAGAACACCTTTAATCCCAGAACTCAGGAGGCAGAGGCAGGCGGATTTCTGTGAGTTCAAGGACAGCCTGGTCTAAAAAGAGAGTTCCAGGGCATCCAGGGCTGTTATACAGAGAAAACCTGTCTTGAAAACCCTCCAAACCTTACCAAAATACTTTGTGCAGACTGTGTGTTTGCGTCGATTTGAGGAAAACTGCTGGAAAGAAGGGAGCCCATAGTCTCTGAAAGCTTCTTTTAGTCTAGAGTCTAATTAGTCAAAGCATTAGAAGAAAAACAACAACAAAAGCCCAACAGGGAGAAATCAATGCAAGCTAACAACGCCCTCCCCACCCCAGCTTCCTTCAGGATCCACAGAACCGAAGCGCGTGACCTCAGAACATAACATGAGTCAGGAAAGCTTGAGAAGAAAGTCACCAGGGACTTCAGCCACATCATCTTTTTCTCACGTAGCCTGTGATGCTGTAAAACTCCTCAGGAGATCGCTTCTGTAAGCTCTTCCTAGGTTCTCTGGGCGGAGGAGTACGCAGCCTAACTGAGGGTCATGCACCTGCCCAGCGACCCCGCCTCCGAAGCCAGAGGGCGGGGTTCTGGGGCGGATCCCTGGCTGCTGCATAGCCCTCTGGGAGTTGTAGTTCCGGATGGCGGAGCTTTGACAGAAGCGGCGGGCTCAGCGCTCCTAGGACTCCATCCCCCGCCAGCCCCCGCGGCGTAAGCCGTTGCCTCTTCCTGTTTAGGGGACGAGTAGCCCGACGGCCGCCACCCTCGAAGTCTGCGGAGGGGTCTTCGCCTGCTGATCGGGTTTTCCTTGGTGGAGGGATTGGCCTGCTGAGGTACAGCACGTTCTCGCTCCTGGCAAACACCCTGGGACAGTCTGAGAGGGAGAGCAGGCGTGGCGGGAAGGGTTGAGCTTGCAGTCTACCGGCTGTCACTGCCTAGGGGTCTTTGGGATGCGGGGAGAGCCAAGCACTGGGTCAGGGAGACTGCTCCAGAGGGGCGCGTGTCCCTCGAGTGGGTCGAGTGCGGGGAGCCGGGGCTGAGAAAGTCTGGGTCTCCTGGAGCCTCCGGAAAAAGGCAGGATCAGCGCCCAAAGCCGGGATGAGAGGACTGTTGGGATAATTGCAGCCGAGTGTCCTGTGAGAAAGAGCTGGAGGGAGGAATTGAGAGTGAAGCCTCCTGGTGTCTCGGACTATGGCCACTAGTGTTCCTACCACACTGATGGTAAGGGTATGGAGATCCAACCCAGGGCTCGGTGGATGAATGAAGTCACTATTCCACCAAGCCACTCCTCCAGCCCGTGAGTGAGTGCCCTGATAGTGGATGGCATGGTGTGTTGACAGTCTTGCAATACTAGACCCGGGAAGCAGCTAGCCAAATGCATTCTCCTTACCTTGCGAATCAGGAAAAAGACCTACCGAGTTGGAGACACCGCTTATCATTCATTAGTTATTAGCCAGCTTGTCCAAAACCTAATTGTGATCCTTTGGCAATGCCGTATCCATCGTTGAGATCAGTAGATTTGAGTGCCCTTTCCTTGATGTTCAGATATGACAGAGAACTGGCATGCAGAGTAACAGGCAAAAGGATTTTGTTTGTTCCTTAATTTATTTTGTTTGTTTGTTTATTTTCAGTAGCTCAAATGACACTTGTAAACTTAAGAGAAATTTATATGCCTTGTAAACAACTACTGCCAGCTAGATATAGGGCACGCCTGTAATCCCAGGACTCAGGAGGGTGAGGCAGGTGGAGGGATGGTCTCCAGTTATGTAAATAGCTTTCTCAAACCTGAAAACCAGAGGTGGAGAGGTGACAGGTCCCTACAGTTCTGACCTTGCAAACATGAACATAGGTGTTCTCTCCTCAGCACCTTTGTAAAAATCAAAACCAGGCACTCCGTAGCATGTAGTGACCCCAACACTGGAGAGGTAAACAGCGGTATCCCGGGAGCTTGCTGGCCAACTAGTCCAGTGGAATTGGTGAGCTCCCAGTCCAGTGAGAGATCCTATCTCAAAAAGTAAGGTAGGGAGAAGACACCGCCTTCAGCTTATGGCCTCCACATGCATGGCATTAACAAAGATGCCACATATCTCTAAGGAAATAAATTTACCTTGCGTTCCCAGTCTTGCCAGCCAGAGCTTTGAGGAAAACCAGCTTTAAATTTCCTCTCAAAATCCTAAGTAGTGTGTACCTATTGTACACTTAAAAATATCCTATTGTAGTTTTATAAGACTCTAAGTAGTTAGTAGGGGTAGACTCAGGAAGACAGTACTGCTAACCTGAATTACGAATGAAAACAGCACAGTGTTTTTATAAAGGGTCTATATTAGCATAAAAGTGGAAAAAATCATGAGGTTAAAATTCTCTAGCAGGCTTGAATTTTTACAATACACTTAAACTTCAGTACTTTGCTAGTAGTCTTTCTTTATCCAGAACTTAAGAGAAGCTAGGATTGCTGGTGTGGGAAGAGAGGTTCTTTGGTGCCATAACGTTGCTTTGGTGATTTATAAACTCCACTGTGTCCAGCACTGCCAGATTTTAACATCCTTTGAAGCATTAGTTAACAGAATAGAAAAATGTTCTACCAGTGACACCAGAATTGTAGACTTATAGCTATCAGCTATTAACACAATGGTAAATTATTCATAAGGAAGGAATCTAGGTAAGTGTGTTAGTAGACTCTATAGGAGATTTATAGAGAAAAGAGATATGCATACAAGAACAGCTTCTACCAGGCTGCCTTTTTAAATGACCGGATTCCTTTGCTTTTATACTGCATAGGTAGATGAACTCTTAATAAATTTTACCTGCTAATGACTATATTCTCCTTTTATAAAATGTTATTAGAGTCCAGCCATGCACATTCATTTCCATATTATCCATCACACTAAAAGGCAGTGTAGACACACAATGGCTGGATAAGCTTAAATAATTTCTTTCTGCTCCTTTACAGAAAAAAAGTCACTCTATGGCCTAGAAAATGGAATACAGAGTATCTGAAATTTTATATGTAAATGTGTTAGATAGTAACTAATATCAGCCTCTGTAAAAGAACATAAACTCCTTGGATGTTTGTGTCCAAAGTAATATTTATCTTACCCCAGCCTAGTCTATTCTGAAAGTTGATGCTAGCGTCTTAGCATAGACACTACAGATTTTGCTGTTGTAAGGGGGATGCTAGATCATCTAGGCCCTTCAGATCATAGGCAGAGAACACTGAAGGTAAGCGATCCCAGTGTCTGGCCATGATGCTACCACCAACCACCCCAAGCCCAGCTCCTGCTGCCTGGGTTGGAGTCAGCCATTCTCTCCTTTCTAGTACCTCTGTGACATTTAGCATACCAAGTCACGTATGCAGGTCATAGATTAACTTAAAGCCCCATCTCCTTAGCCTGTAGGAGCAGGAGTTTAGTAGGTGGGCTTTATTAAAAGCCATTCTTACAATTTAGTTTGTTGCAATTTCGACGTAAGAAGAGATGAAAGGGGCCTCAGGTATTCTCAGGGTGGTGGGGGGGCCTTGTGGGAACCAGACCAAGCCTGCCAAGACCAACTTTGTTTTTTCCAGAGCCCTGTCCTTCCTATCTTATCCGGTCAGCTTGGTTATCTCATACCCAGCTGCTAGCCCTTTCATTTCTTATCCCTAGTGTTCCCAGCCTCACCATTTTAATCCTGACATTCATTTTAACTCGCATTGTTTCTACCTCAGTATCAATAAGGTAAGCTATCGATTTCCTTTTGGTCTTTTCATGTGATTCTCATAAAATACCTGGGATGAAGTAATTTATAAAGAGGAAATTTACTTCTGTGTTCTGAAGACTAGGGAGTCTGAGGTCAGGGTGCAGTTCGTTTGGGTGTTTGATAAGGGCCTGATTTTCTGCTTCCGGATGGCTCCTTCTTGCTATCTTCTCACGTGGTAAAAGAGACAGGAAGGCAAAGTGGGGCTTCCAGCTCAGCCCCTTCATCCCTTTTATAAGGTACTAATCGCGTTGGTGATTAATCATCTCCTAAAGGCCTCTTACTACTGTAACCCAGCCTTGGAAATTACTACTGTAACCTCAATCTCTCCAGCCTTGGTAATTACTTACGACACATAAATCTTGGAGGTAAACATGGCAGTACCCCGTACTAAAACTAGTTTTAAACAACTGGGAACTCTTAATGACTTAGATTTAGGTTAAGCGTCTTGAATTTGAGCCGGGCATTGGTGGCACACGCCTTTAATCCCAGCACTCGGGAGGCAGAGGCAGGTGGATCTCTGTGAGTTCGAGACCAGCCTGGTCTACAGAGCTAGTTCCAGGACAGCCTCCAAAACAATACAGAGAAACCCTGTCTCGAAAAACCAAAAAAAAAAAAAAAAAAAAAAAAAAGAGTCTTGAATTTGGCCGGGTGTGGTGGCTGGCACATGTCTTTAGTCCCAGCACTCGGGAGGCAGGTGGATCTCTGAGTTTGAGGCCAGCCTGGTCTACAGAGCAAGTTCCAGGCCCACTAGAGCTACACAGAAAATCCCTGTCTCAACCCCTCCCCCACCAAAAGGCATCTTGAGATTAAGATACTAGATCTAGATGTCTATCTATGTCACCCTGCTCATTTAATACCTACCAATTATATCATTGTTAAGATTGCAGCAAATAAATGCTGTGAGTGCTTAGTATTTTTGTCATTGATAGACTTCTGCATTCTAACTGCCAGTTACAGAACTCTTATTCCCTTCTCGACCTACTTCATCAAATAGCAGAGTATCTTATAGGTTCGCTCGTTTTCTCAAAACCATTAAATTGTTTGTGTTTCAGGGCAATTTGAAGTTTGAGCTAATTGATTAAGGCAACTGGGAACCAAGTTCTGTACTTAATTACCTAAATATTATTAAATATTTGATAAAAGAAGCAATAAGAACTGAGGACTCCTTGCTTATTAGTTTTTTCTTTATTTAAATCAACTTTTGGTTTCTTTAAACTAATTTGCCAATTTTACTATGCCACAGCATCGAAACATTGCTCAAAATAGATATTCATATATGGCTAACCTAGAATTTCTAAGTTCCTGAATGGCCATCATGTCTTCCCTATTATCAGTCACTTCTTGGTAAGGCTGACTGCCATTAAAGACTCTTCCTAAAGTTTCCTTCCTTCCCAGTTTAGTAGTATTCAATCCCTAGTTAAAAGAATGACAAAGACACACTCTTTCTGAACTCAAACACGTTCTTAGTTTTGTTTAAGAGCCAATGCCACGGTGTTGGTTTACAAATAGGGAAGTATAGCCACCTACCTTTCCTCTTTTAAGCAGATTTGATGTTACTCTCATTTGGCTGTCGACCTTTCTCTGTTGGTATTGTCCCTGGAAGGACTGATGGTGACCAGGGAAACATCCTTGTGACAAAAACAAAAATGCTTGCATCAGGAAACAGATTTGTCGTTGGGCAGTGGTGGCGCACGCCTTTAATCCCAGCACTCGGGAGGCAGAGGCAGGCGGATCTCTGTGAGTTCGAGGCTGGGCTGGACCGACAGCCTCGAAAACAATACAGAGAAACCCTGTCTCGTAAAAACCAAAAAAATAAAAAATAAAGACATAAAAAAATAAGGAAACAGATATGTCTTAACTAGTTTACCTTAAAGAACACGTTCATTGTGTTTAATTTCTAATAATGAATGCATAGACATAAATTCAGTCATCTTAATCCCATCTGTGGTTTAGAGGGGAAGGCTGTTTTGCTATTTTGGCTACTGTTGGTCTCTTATTTACAATCTAGATGATGAAGATCTGATTTTTCAAATGGTCCTTGGGTCCTGTGGAGAGCTTAAGCTTTCTACCCCACCTCCCACCCCTTTCTACCCCACCTCCCGCCCCGTTCTACCCCACCTCCCGCCCCATCCTACCCCACCTCCCGCCCCGTCCTACCCCACCTCCCGCCCCGTTCTACCCCACCTCCCACCCCATCCTACCCCACCTCCCACCCCTTTCTACCCCACCTCCCGCCCCATCCTACCCCACCTCCCGCCCCATCCTACCCCACCTCCCGCCCCATCCTACCCCACCTCCCGCCCCATCCTACCCCACCTCCCGCCCCATCCTACCCCACCTCCCGCCCCATCCTACCCCACCTCCCGCCCCTTTCTACCCCACCTCCCGCCCCATCCTACCCCACCTCCCGCCCCATCCTACCCCACCTCCCGCCCCATCCTACCCCACCTCCCGCCCCATCCTACCCCACCTCCCGCCCCGTTCTACCCCACCACCCACCCCTTTCTACCCCACCTCCCGCCCCGTTCTACCCCACCTCCCACCCCTTTCTACCCCACCTCCCGCCCCGTTCTACCCCACCTCCCGCCCCGTTCTACCCCACCACCCACCCCTTTCTACCCCACCTCCCGCCCCGTTCTACCCCACCACCCACCCCTTTCTACCCCACCTCCCGCCCCTTTCTACCCCATCACCCACCCCTTTATACCCCACCTCCCGCCCCATTCTACCCCACCACCCACCCCTTTCTACCCCACCTCCTGCCCCATTCTACCCCACCACCCACCCCTTTCTACCCCACCTCCCACCCCTTTCTACCCCATCACCCACTCCTTTATACCCCACCTCCCGCCCCATTCTACCCCACCATCCACCCCTTTCTACCCCACCTCCCGCCCCGTTCTACCCCACCACCCACCCCTTTCTACCCCACCTCCCGCCCCATTCTACCCCACCACCCACCCCTTTCTACCCCACCTCCCACCCCTTTCTACCCCATCACCCACTCCTTTATACCCCACCTCCCGCCCCATTCTACCCCACCATCCACCCCTTTCTACCCCACCTCCCGCCCCTTTCTACCCCACCACCCACCCCTTTCTACCCCACCTCCCGCCCCTTTCTACCCCATCACCCACCCCTTTATACCCCACCTCCCGCCCCATTCTACCCCACCATCCACCCCTTTCTACCCCACCTCCCGCCCCATTCTACCCCACCACCCACCCCTTTCTACCCCACCTCCCGCCCCGTTCTACCCCACCACCCACCCCTTTCTACCCCACCTCCCGCCCCGTTCTACCCCACCACCCACCCCTTTCTACCCCACCTCCCGCCCCTTTCTACCCCACCACCCACCCCTTTCTACCCCACCTCCCGCCCCTTTCTACCCCATCACCCACCCCTTTATACCCCACCTCCCGCCCCATTCTACCCCACCATCCACCCCTTTCTACCCCACCTCCCGCCCCGTTCTACCCCACCACCCACCCCTTTCTACCCCACCTCCCGCCCCGTTCTACCCCACCTCCCACCCCTTTCTACCCCACCTCCCACCCCTTTCTATCCCAGTTCTACTGACAGAGGCAGCCTTTTCTCTGAGGTTCTTCCAAAAGGGCATGCAATTGTCCTCTCTAGAAATAAATTCTTTCCCTTTAGTACTGTTTTGCTTGTGATTGTTCAATAATTCTATAAAGATCAACCTTTTTATTTCTTTTTCTACTTCAGAATTTACACTCTTTATACCAAATAACAGCAAATTCCATTGCACAGAGTAATAGTGGTTGATGTGGTTCTAAATGCTTATACATATGAATTCACATATTTCAAAGAAACACTTTCCTGGGTTTGAGATTTTTCCAAATTAATTTTCCCAAAGTTACTCTTTTTTTTTCTCCCCACCCCTTCACCGTATGCCATTCTTTTTGACAAGAGACTACTGTTTTCTGTTCAATCATCTTTTTTGGGGGGGGGTTCTGAGACAGGGTTTCTCTGTATTGTTTTTGGAGGTTATCCTGGAATTCACTCTGTAGACCAGGTTGGCCTCAAACTCACAGAGATCTGCTTGGCTCTGCCTCCAAAGTGCTGGGAATAAAGGCGTGCACCACCAATGCCCAGCATCTTTTCAATTTCTAAAAAACTTTTTTCAGTTGAAGAATTTTAAAATTTTGTAGGGTATAGCAGAATCCTAAAAGTAACTGGCTACGATATGTTTACAGCTTTCATAAGCTTTTAATTCCATTGCACTTCCCGATTAATTACAAATGTTCCTTTCCTGGGTATTGTATGTGGAATGTTTTTACTCATTGCCTCAAGGAGCCATTTTTAAAATTAGTCAAATTTGCACTTTGACATTTAGGGAAACAATGGAATGTGAGCCTCACTGTATGAGTAGGTTAGTGTCAGTTGTGACATAAAGAGAATAGCATTGGGTACTGTTTCATTCTTTGTAGCTTTGCTAAATGATAGAAGACAATTTTGTTTCCATTTTCAGCTTCTTCTTTCTGTTCCTTCCATCTTTCCATAATCTCAATCTCATTTTAGTAAGGCTGACTAACATCCAAGAATCTCCCTGAATTTCTCCTCATTCTTAGTAGTGTACAATTCTTAGTTAAAGCAATCTCTGAGAGTTAAAAAAGGCTCATTTTCTCTGAACTCAGGTATGCCTTCAGTTTAGAAACTAAGCGAGTGGGAGCTGGAGATCCCCCGCTAGCCAGAAGCAGCCTGAGGCATTCTCTGAGAGACCACCACTGAGGTGAAGTGGGAGTCTTGATCTTGCTGCAGAAAAGAATTTCAGGAAGGGAAGTGTGACAAAGATTTAAATCTATCAGGAAGAGATTTTAACCGTAGACTTATGCATGGGTGTTAATAGGAGATGTGCTTAGGGAAAAGACAGTACATGTGAAGTGTGAACTTCCCTGGAAGGTAGAGCTTAAGCCTCTTAGCGCTCTCTCTCTCTCTCTCTCTCTCTCTCTCTCTCTCTCTCTCTCTCTCTCTCTCTCTCTCTCTCTCTCTCTCGTGTGTGTGTGTGTGTGTGTGTGTGTGTGTGTGTTGGCTTCTGAAGTTACATTGTTCGAAGGCTTTTCTCTCTCTCCTTCTCTTTTGGTACGTGAGATCATAGAGTGGTCCATGAGGTATACTGGATGGAATTGCAGGCCGATAAGGTAAAGCATAGGTCACAGGAATTGTACAAGGGAAATTAGGGCATTATGTAAATGATGTTTATATTCTTGTCTGTGAAATTCCCAGAAAGGTGCAGGTTTATGCCTGGAAAGGAGTAAAACCATATTCAAGAACACACTTTGGCCTGAAGAACAGTTCATTGCTATTCTCATTGGAAATGTCTGTATAAAAATACTATTATCTCTGTGTAGGCAATTCCTACAGTAAGTTTTGTTCACTTTGCTGCAGTATTTGACTTTTAGCAGGTGAGAGAGTTTAACTGGCCCCTGGGATCAGGGGCGCCTTTATTTCTCACATCTCCTTAACTTTTTGTCTGTCTTTCCTTAGAATCTAAGCGTTTAGTTTAAAACGTAAGACAAATGAGTGAACCGGCTTGCTTTATTATGTAAAGGAATTAGTTTAATCTTGCTGGGTGCAGCTTAGCAAATTTGAGACCAACAGGGCTACAGAGTGAAAACTTGCCTCAAAATAAAGAAATAAATCAAAAGATCAAACTTCTATTTTTTCATCTCAACTATTTTAGTCGAATTAATGTTTACACAGTCACTCCCATATTGATGGGATTCTAGTAGCAATTACCTTCAAACAATGTACACTATACATTAAAGAAGCAGTTCTCAACCTGTGGTTCTTGACCCCTTAGTGATCACCTATCAGAGATTTACATTACAATCCCTAAAAGTAGCAACAAAATAATTTATGGTTGGGGTCACCACAACATGAGGAACTGTATTAAAGGGCTGTAGCATTAGGAAGGTTCAGAACCACTGCAAAAGAGTGTTTTTTGCTTTGCATTTGAAAGTGTATAATGTGCTGTATGACTCTGTTTCAGAGTCAATTGAAAAAACTTTTTAACCTGGGATAAATCTTGCTTGTTTCATTTTTGCCCATTCATGGTTATTGAAGCACTGTTCACAATAGCCAGGTTATAACTTCAATAAATCTTTCACTGAGCTCTTCCTACGCTGATTTGGAAACAAGGGCCAGTGATTGGTGTAGAGTTGAGCTAAAACCAAAATAATAAACTGAAAATTGGCATTGGGTTTGCATGCTACTGGGCTAGCTCTTAAGAGACTTAGGGGTTATTCTCTCAGCTTTATTAATTATATTTTTAAATTTATTGATGGTAGGAAATGGGGCTTGATTTTCTGTTTTTCTCAAAACCTCCTTACATTATAGGTTCTCAGTAAGCACTTGTTGAATGACTATATTCAGGGCTTACCATTACTTAGTATTTTGGCTATCTTAGTGATTTCTGCCATTCTAATCCTTATAGTGTGTGGAAGTGAAATATTATTTGGGGGTGGTATTATTTTTGCTCCTATCTTTGTTCCCTTTTTGTGGTGCTGGGGATCAAACCCAGAGTCTCTCATATACTGTGCAAACACTCTACCACTGAGCTCATTTTTCTTTCCCTTCCAGTCTCTGAAATGTTACTCTTACAAGATACTGTTGAATGAATTTCTTTAGCATTTGTTCACCTTTGGTAGTACTAGTGAGGACTTGACTGGCCTGTATATTGGGCAGAAAAGCAGAACCAAAGAGGGAAGTGAAAGGAGAAAGAACAGTAAAAAATGCACATATTTGGGGAACAGAACATGTTGCTAGCATCTGTGTCACATAGAAACACATTAAAGCCACCTAGCACTTGTGATGTCCTGAACTCATCACTAGAGGCAATGGCGGAGGTGGGGAGAAAGGAGAAGGAGGGAGCAGGAAAAGAATGAATGATCAGCTGGGCATGGGTGGTGCACACCTTTAATCCCAGCAGAGGCAGGCGGATCTCTGTGAGTTCGAGGCCAGCCTGGTCTACAGAGTGAGTTCCAGGACATCCTCCAAAACAATACAGAGAAAACCTGTCTCAAAAAACAAAACAAAACAACGGAAAAAGAATGAATGAGAAAAGTGATGGAAGAGTCCATTAAACAAATTGGGAACTACACACCGTATTTGCTTAGTGTCTACAGTAATATGAAATGGGAGAAGGTGAAAGATAAAGCAGGGGGATGTGACAAGAGCAGGAAAGACAGCCCAGCACTATGGGGGAAGAGTAGCAGCTCAGATTTGGACTGCCTTAGCTCTGACATTCCGTGATTGCTTCCTTGTGCTTTGTGTCTTTCTGTATAGAATAGCAATCCTAACAGGAACTTACAGGGTAAAGAAAAAGTATAACAGTTGTTTTTACATCTCACAATCAATTTCACTTTATGTAGCTCTTTGCATTTTATAGTGAAATAATCATACAGGAAACTGCATTACACACACACACACACACACACACGCTTCCATTATAAGATTTCCTGTCTTTCCTGTTACAACATCTTATTGACCCTCTAGTTTGTTCTCTCAGCATCAGAAATGATGCTATTTTGCTTAGATAACTTTCTTGGGAGGAAGCTGGTTTTGTGCATTGATAGATGTTTAGCAGTATCGCCTTTATGTCAGTACGCACATCCTCCCCCAAATCATACCAATTAATTGGATAATGTCAGATTCTTTTTTATATTGCTCTGTTCTATGTTTCTTTATATGCTCTTCATGGTAAAATAGCCTGTAGGACAGGGGTGGTAGCAGGGAACTCCACTCAGCTGTTGTAGTTCTTCATCTATTTTCATTAAATATTGTTGGGGAATCTGATTGAAGAAAGAGATGTAGCTGAAGTTCTTTACAATCTTTTTCTGAACTGGAAGTTGTTGTAGATTACATATGCTAGTCTTATTGAAATATAAACTGTGATTCTAGATAATTTTAATGGTACAGGTCATGATTTTTCAATGAAAATAAAGTAAGCAAAACAAAATGTATTTGAGCAAATAAGCTATTCTAGAGTATAACAGACTAGTAACATTTTGGTTGATGTTATAATGTCTGTGAGAGATTCCTGGAATCTAATATAATAAAAATTCTGGTCTAATTCCATGAGGAAGATGGTATAGACTCTACTCTTTTTTTTCTCAATATGTTTTTATAAATTAGAAACATGTATGCTTCACGTCAATCCCAGCTCCCTCTCCCACCCCTCCTCCCTTATCCCTCTACCAGCTCATCCCAGCCTCCTTCCCAATCCCTACATCATTCCCTAGGGAGGGTGAGGTCCTCCTTGGGGGGATCTCCAGAGTCTGTCATTTCATCCAGGGCAGGACCTAGGCCCTTCGCCATGTGTCCAGGCTGAGAGAGCATCACTCTATGTGGAATGGGCTCCCAAAGTTCATTGGTACGCCACGGTGAACACTAATCTACTACCCAAGGCTCCAGAGATTTCTGAGGCCTCCTTACTGACACTACATTCATGAAGTCTGGATCAGTCCCCTGTTGGCCTCTCAGCCATCAGTCTTGGGGTTCAAGAGCTCCCCCTTGTCCAGTCAGCTGCCTTTGTAGGTTTCACCAGCACGGTCCTGACGCCTTTGCTCATCACTCCTCCATCTCTGTCACTGGGCTCCAGGAGTTCAGTGTTTAGCTGTGGGTATCTGTCTCTGCTTCCATCAGTCACTGGATGGAGGTTCTAGGATGGCATATAAGGTAGTCATCAACCTTATCATTAGGGAGGGACTATTAATGTAGTCTCTCTGCTATTGCTTAGTTTGCCAGTTGGTGTTATCCTTGTAGATCTCTGGAAATCTCACTAGTGTCAGCTCTTTCCTCAAACTTATAATGACTCCATCTATTATGGTATCTCTCATCCTGCTTTCCTCTATTCTTAGCCTCGACTCAACCTTCCTGCTCCCCCATGTTTTCTTCTCCCCTCCTCTAATCCCCCTCTCTTTTTCCTGGTTCCCTCTCCCCTTCTGCTATGTTCCCAATCTGCTCAGGAGAGCTTGCCTCATTCCACTTCTCTGGGGTATCATGCATATCGCTTGGGAACCTCCTTGTTTCCCAGACTCACTGGCACTGGGATTGTAGGCTGACACTCCCCTGATGCATTAGACTCTACTCTAAACCTCCCCAATGTCCTGTTTTCAACAATACCCAAAGATGAGAATATAATACATTTTAAGCATTTTAAAGTAAAATTTCATATATACCAATAATAATAAAAGAAAACAGTTGTAACTTTGTAAGGAATGATGATGGTCTGATTCTGGATATCTTTGAAGGAAAAGCAATAAGATATCCTAATGGATTAGATGCTGAGAATGAGAAAAAACGGTTGTGGATGATTCCAAGAATTTTGACTGGAGCAATTAGAAGAGTAAAGATTCCACTGATTGAATGTTAGAAAAGCAATATGCTTATGGTTTTCTGAGGAAGAAAATCAAGTTTGGAACTTGCCAAAACTGAGTTGTGGTTATATCCAGCCAGTTAAAGGTACCAAATAGCCAGTTGAATGTTCAAGTATAAATTCAAGAGAGGTGCTACAAGTATTACTGTAGAAACTGATATGCTCTAATCTGTGAATTTGGTATAGTTGAAGTGTTTTATCTTCATACCACCTAATGTGATAGCCACTAGCCACGGTACTAAGAAATCTTAGCTTCCTTGTAAGGGAGTAAAGCCCATTTGCTGCTTGTACTCTACTCTGATGGAAAACTCTCATAGTCTTGTCTTTAGTCTTAGTCTCTACTTCCCTAAGTCTCAAGACTTTGAAAACATGAGCTCAAATTCTGATGAAGCACCTATTTCCTGCAGCTGTTCCAGTATGTCTTTTCTTTGCTGTCAACTTATCTAACTTCACTCCCTGTTTTTTAAGCTTTTCAAATGATTTTTAAAATATTCTTTTCCAGTGTTGGGTCCAAATAACTAAATCTGTCATATTCCTGGAAGTGAATTGTAAGCTGAAAAATAAGAATCTGCAAGTTGGTAGTATTTCTGATAAATATATCAAATCATAGACCTCATTTAAGTCATGATGGCTTTATATCTATAATCCCAGGCTTGCTTAAGAGTTAAAGACCAACCTGGGTAACAGTAAGCCATCTTCAAAAATGATACCTTCAGCAAATTCCCATACTTTCCAGTTGCTTTTACATGAAAATGTATTAAAAATAGCAAAATGTTTTTAAGATTAAACTGAATTACCTTTTTCTGACTTCTTAGGACTCAGTGCCTAGAATCTGAGAAAAATGGCAAGTATGGATAGTGATTCTAGGCCTCTTATCCCTGAAGTAGACCTTGAAGTAAATCCTGGACCCATGAATATCCAGTTTGATTCATCAGATCTAAGATCTAAAAGGTAAGACTTTGGTGCATTTATTTCATAGTTAGAGCTTCTAACGATTAAGATATAGTAAGTTACAGCCAAAAAGATCAACAGAATTGATAATGAAATACCCATTTTCTTAAGAACTTATAGATGTATGTGTATATGATGATATAAACACTGTTTCTTAATTTACAAAGTTTTGTGTTTTGGACTAAACTCAACAGATCTGTTTTATTCAAGTAAGATGCATTTACATAATTGGCTCAACTATGTGTTGATTACTAGAGTGATCATGCAAAGTAATCAGATGCTAGAGATAGAAAAGGGATTGTTTTTATCTTCGTTGACTTTAAAACTCACAGATAATTTAAAATAATCTGAGATTAAATAATCTTTCAATTTATAACTGAAAGCTTGTAACAGTGAGTGAGTCTAGTACAGTAGTCACTGGGTGGAAAGATGCTGCAGTAAGATGCTTGCTCTGCAAACATAGGACCTGAGATTGCATCTCAGCAACCACATAAGCTAGATGAGAGCCCATGAACAGCTTTAAATGCAATGATGTAGGAGGTAGAGACAGGAGAATCACTAGGACTTGATGGCTGTCAGCCTAATCAAAAAACATGAGTTCCAGATTGATAAGGAGACAATTGCCTCCCTCTAGCCTCAATGCATGTGCATAGTTGTAGGCACACATGCCCAAAGTGGTTACTTACAAAATAGGCAAAAATAAGATAAAAAATGATGGGACACACCTATCATCTAACACTCAAGAGGCAGAGGCAGGAGGATTGTGAGATTAAGGCCAATGTGGGCTACCCAGTAATATCTTGTCTGTTAAAAAACAGACCAACAAAACCAAGGAACTAGCAAGATGTGTTAGCAGGAAAAGGCATTTGCCTCTAAGCCCGACTACTTGATTTAAATGCCCAGGACTCACATGATAGAGGAAGAAAACTTACACAGTGTAAGTTGTCCTCTAACCTCCAAATGCCAGTAGCACTTGAGTGTGCATACACACTAAATAAACAAATAAACATAAAAGAAATTCTAAAGTAAAAGTAAATAGCCTTCTAGAAAATTAACTAAAAAAATATAACATATACTTAAAGTAGTTTCAACAGGAATGTACAAAATCTATGTGAAAAACTAAAATGTTTCTGAAAGATGTAAAGTAGGACTTGAAGTATTTCATCAAATCTGAGATGCTACTGATTTTTGTATTTAAATTATACAAAGCTGGGCATAAATTATACAAAGCTGGGCATAGTGGTGCACACCTTTAATCCCGACACTTGTGAGGTAGAGGCAGGCAGATCTCCCTGAGTTCAAAGCCAGTCTGGTCTACAAAGTGGATTCCAGGACAGCCAGAACTACATAGTGAGACCCTGTCTTGAATAGGATGGATGGATGGATGGATAGATAGATAGATAGATAGATAGATAGATAGATAGATAGATAGATAGATAGAGGAAGGAAGGAAGGAAGGAAGGAAGGAAGGAAGGAAGGAAGGAAGGAAGAAATATACAAAAGGGCTGGAAAGAGAACTCAGTGGTTGTTCTTCTAGAGGACTTCGATTTGATACCCAGCACTTACATGGTGACTCACAACCATCTATATGTAATTCTTTTTTTTTTTTTTTTTTTTTTTTTTTTTGGTTTTTTCGAGACAAGGTTTCTCTGTATTGTTTCGGAGGCTATCGGTCCAGCCCGGCCTCGAACTCACAGAGATCTGCCTGCCTCTGCCTCCCAAGTGCTGGGATTAAAGGCGTGCGCCACCAACGCCCAGCCCATCTATATGTAATTCTAATCCCAGGAGATCTGACACCCTCTCTGGCCTCCTTCAGTACTAGGCATGAATATAGTGCGCACAGACATTCTTGTAGACAAAGCACCCATACACATAAAAAGATCATTTCAAAAAACTTAAGACACACAAACACAATGGGTCTATGTAAGATACGTGTTTATATATATATACATACATACATACATACATACATACATACATGTATAAGCTGAACTTGGAATTTTTGCTTTGTATTCACTGAAAGAACTCTTGGCCATATTTGTTATTTTCAATATAATATAGACAATGTGCATTGGTTAGCTCTCAGACTTTGAACCGACAGCTGGGGAACCTGCATGGGTCCAAACTAGGTGGTGGGGGGTGGTCACCCTGGCAGTGGCATCAGGAACTATCCCAGGTGCATGAACTGGCATTTTGGAACCCATTCCCTATAGTGGGATACCTTGCTCAGCCTTGATGGAGGCGGGGGCTTGGTTCTACCTCAACTTGGTATCCCAGATTTTGTTGACTCCCCAAGGAAGACCTTACCCCCTCTGAGGAGTTTATAGGGAGTAGGAAAGAGAAGGAGAGGGAGGGGGAACTGGTATTTGTATGTAAAATGAAAAATAAATTTTTAAAAGAAAAAATGATATTATTGTATTATTGAAATCTCACACTTACAAAACCTGATTCTTCTGGATCACTTTTTGACTTAGAGTCATAGACAGGTCGTGGGTCCCATCCCTATGGCATCTCACCCCACCCCCACATGCAGAATTGTCTTTTTGCCATGTAGAGTTGGAGACCGTGATGATGCAGCATTCTTTGATTTTCTTAGGAAGCACGGAGGATACTTGCAGGATTCCACACTTGTACAGTCATGGTTGTCCCAGAAGGCATCATGGGCAGTCTTCTCACATGTGATTCCTGTTTCTTCCTCAAATGGTCCTTCAGTGGTTTGACTGAGATGGCCAGGGGTGGCACCAGAAATAACTACCACACTACCACCTTTAACATGATTAAGACATGTTAAAGATCATGAGGTATCCTCATTTAGAAATGTTGAATGTATATGTTACATATATATACATATATATATATATATACACAGCATTAAAATATGACATAAAGTAATATTCTACTCCAGGTAATACTTTTTAAATTTTAATCTAGGGGAGAGACTCAGTTGACAAAATGTTTGTCACACAAACACAAGCACCTGAATTTGGACCCCCAGCACCCATGTAAAGTTTAGGAGCTGTGGTCATACCTGTAATCATGACACCCCCGGGAGGCAGAGACAGATTGACATCTGGAGATCACTGGCTAGCTAGCTTAGCCAAATTGATGAGCTCCAGGTTCAGTGAGAGATAAGCTCAAAAAAAAAAAGTGGAAGCAGTTGAAGTAGACACTTGATGTTGACCTCTAGCTTTTCATACTTGTGTTCACATGTGCACACACTCACACACATACAAATGTGCACCTACAAGAAAAACTGTAATCCACAAATTTAGTGTGATCCTGTTCCCAAGTAGCAGCAACCAACTCTGAAGGTGCTGTGTATCAGCAACCTTAACTACTACACACACTGATTCCCAGTGTCATATGATGTATGTACAGGTTTCTGTAAGTTGCCAAGACTGAAAGCAACTAAAAATGTCTTTTCTTACAGGACTGAAAAATTAAATTATGGCATATTCATACATGGAATACTTTTCATCTAATACAAAGGAGGTGGCTTTATGATATATCAAAATGGAACCACTCTTCAACTTATTTTGTTAAAAGAGAAAAAGAAATGCAGAACAGTATGTATAGTATGCCACCATTTGTGTAAAAATAAATCACTACATTATAGACAAGACAGTATGTATAAATGAAGGCTGGGGGAAGAAATAGATGACTAAGAAACTGAACAGCTGAGGTAAGGTAGCTTGGTGAATAGTGTTGGTAGAAACCCAACACCTATTCCATTATCGCTGTCATTCCCTAACAGCAGAATCTAGTGTAGTTAAGTGTTGCAGCTGTTTCCAGCCTAGGAGATAAGAAAGATTGCTGTGAGCTGATTGTAAAGATATTGTTACCATGGTAGTGTGAAGTTTATCACACAAGAAATTTATCATTGCCATTAGTAGTGGCTACTAGGAGAAATAAGAGAAATTGATATTTGATTCTCGCTTGTATAATCCAATATTAGTGAATATAAGTGCTGACTGGATGCTTAGAGTTCTCTTGAAACTTCTAAGTTCTGTGATAAATAATTGACCACTATGACAATAGAACATAGGTCATTAAAGTGCATTCCATTACGATAAGTTGGCAGGAGTTCATTTCCTTGACAATTTAATCTAACAGGGTAGAGTAAATGGAAATACCTTTTCTATAATGAAATTTGTCAAAAGAAGGAATCCGCTATTTTCAATCCTGGCGTAACTGGTAAGCAGGTATGAAGGAAGGCAACCACTTGTAAAACCTTAGCAGTCCTTAGTGCTTTTGCTTGTGGAGTAATTCCTGTTTGAGAAAGCAGAAACTGTCTAATGAGAAAAAATGTGTACTATGAAACAGTGTCTGCCAAGATATGGATTTGTGCACTCTTACACGTAAATAAAATCCAGACGCACTGTGTCTCCCAATAGAAGACCCACTTAGCAATTGCCAAGCGTCAGTCCTTTGGGTCACCCTACTTTGGTACTATCCGTGTACCATGTATACAGTATAATTTGATACTTCTTAATAATCTGTTCACCTTCTCAAATCAGGCTTCAGTTAGCCTCATCTCATGTTTGTAAAATGAGGACACTAAAGTGTTTATGTTTTTCTAATTTACATGGCCACATATCCCAGCTAGTTAGCACTCATGATTGTCGTGCCAAGAATCATCTTACATTTGGGAAAGGCGTGGCTGTAGGATGATAGAAACATTAGAGGTTATCCTACAGTTAGCTTGTGTTATTTTTCTCTCTTCCACTAGGTGGCAATCAAATCTAATATTAGTTCACATATACGAATTTTAACTGCTATAGACTGAAGTGAAGGATTGCATGCTTATCATCTTGGTGAACTAGAGCCTAAATCAGGTAGAGGAAGGGTTTTGACATTTTAGGATGCATATCATAAGCATTTGCCTCACTCCTATACCGTGTGTGGGGGGGTTGTTTTTTGTTTTTTTGTTTTTTTGGGGGGGTTGTTTTTGTTTTTAGTCTGTTTTGCGGTAGAATGGACAGGACAGCACAAATGCAAATGAAAGGGCAGAAAGGTCTAGAAGTCTCCTGTGTTCTATGTGATAGATTCTATTGGGGATCAACAGGCTTTTCCCAGACTTTAGAGACTACTCATGTGGCTGGTATTCAGGATTGCTTCCTATTTTTCCCACTGTTTTGTCTGTGTGCTGAGGAAGTTGACCATTCCAGCCAGCCTACAAGGTTATGAAATGGTTGATATAAATGTTTTTCAATGTTGGGATTGGAACCCAAGGCCTTGCATGTGCTAAGCAAGCACTTTGCATGTGCTAAGCAAGCACTTTGTATGTGCTAAGCAAGCACTTTGTATGTGCTAAGCAAGCACTTTGCATGTGCTAAGCAAGCACTTTGTATGTGCTAAGCAAGCACTTTGCTATGATTTGGTTTGGTTCTTAGCTGTCCCCGTCTCTGTGAGTCTTTGTTTTCTCTTTCTTCCTTTTCCCAGAGTTCAGGGTTTTCATGTCGTTCTTTGTAGACCCAGTGTTAACTAAAGGCAGGAGCTCACTTAGGCTTTAACCCCTAAGAATGCTTTGTACACATACTTTCCTCCTATACCTTATTTACCAGAACTCAACTGTTATATTCTTGTATGGCTCTGTTGTCCACTTGATACTAGAATGGAAAATAATCTGCTCTATTGGAGATGTAATCTCTTACCTTTACATGGGTGTTTTCAGTGAATCTGAACACCAAAAATTCTCAAAATACCAAATCCTAACCTAAGGGTTCAAGCTGTTGCTACTTGGTAACATCAGTAGTGCTCTGCCAAGGCCCTAGGATAGAAGTGGGTGTTTCAAACACAGCATGTTAAGTACATTGTGCACCTTGCTTCTTAGAGTATCTTCCCGTCTATGTGTTTGTGAACCAGCCTTTTAAAATTATCCCCTTCAGTATATGCTTGCCTGAATTGTATCTCTTCAGATATATCAGTTCTGGGTTTGTTTATTTTTTTTCCACTTACTGGAAAGTCTGTTGAACCTTATTGTACTTTGGAGGTTTGATTGATACTCTGCAGGGTCAAGTCAAAGATGTTTTGTTGGGCAGAAAATGTATGAAGAGCTGAGGTACAGTCTTTGTCCGTCTGCTCAGTATTAACTCTAGTGTATAGTCAGAAGGGATTTGCTGCAATGTACAATAGCACCACAAAAGCAATGAAGCCGGTGGTGATAGCAAGAGATTACTTTTAACAAACTTAAAATCAAATACTAATGGTGTACATAAAATGGGTCTGGGGACTTTGAAGCTAACTTAGTTTGTAAAGTCCCTGCCTTACAAACATGACAACCCAAGTTTGATCCCCACATAGGATGATTGGTATAGTGACACATGCTTATAATCCTACCACTGGGGAGGTGGAGATCTCTGGGGTGTGCTGAGCAGCCAGTAATGAGTCCTAAGCCCATTAGAAACCCTGTTTCAAAGAACATGGCTCAAGATGTAAGGTGCTTACTGCCAAACTGGACAATGGATATGAGTCCCATCCCAGAACCTATGTGGTAGGAGAGAACTGAGAGTTGTTGCAAGTTACACACACACACACACACACACACACACACACACACACACTCAAGATTTGCAAGATCCTTATTTTTTTGTTTTGTTTTTCACTTTATCATTGTTTATCTTGACACAATGTCAGTACATCCATTAAGGTTCTTTTTTTTTTTAACTACAGATCTGACCTCTTATTCTTTAACACTGGGGTTTTGTTTCCTAATACCAGTTTCTATTTATGACCACCAGTACTTTGTGGCTGTTTGTTTTCCTACAGTTCACATGCAGAGCAATTTATAATCTCTTAAATCCTGACTCTCTCATTAGAAATGGAAAAAGGCATTGATCTTCTCCATATATCTTTGAGTGCAGCTGTGCTGGGACATCTACATATGAAGAATATATATATATATATTGTTGTTGTTGTTGTTTTTACGAGACAGGGTTTCTCTGTATTGTTTTGGAGGCTGTCAGTCCAGCCCAGCCTCGAACTCACAGAGATCCGCCTGCCTCTGCCTCCTGAGTGCTGGAATTAAAGGCGTGCACCACCACCGCCCAGCTATGAAGAGTATATTTTATAGTAACATACTTTCATTTTATTTCTCTTTCCTGTGTTAAAATATTACACAGCTCTCAAAGTGAACAAAATTTAGCCACATACAAGAATATGGATGAATTTCACATACATTAAAAAAATAATGTTGCCAAAAGAAGCTAGACAGATGCCCAGCATGGTGGTACAAACCTGCAATCCCATCTCTTGGGAGCTAAGAGTCAAGAAGGCTGTGAGTTCCAGACCAGCCTGGGTTACAGGAAATCCTGTCCTAAGATGTCAAGAAAAGAAAACACTAGACAGGCAATTATACTGTGTATGATAATTATTCTGTAAAGTACAAAAGGAAGTAAAACCAAAATTCAGATGTTCATGCATGTTTCTCAGACATGTATCAAAATTTTAGCTTGTTTCCTTTCTTCTAAAACTAAAGTTAGTTTTACGGTTTTTGGATTAACCCCAGAGCCTAGTAGGTGCTAGGCAAATGCTGTACTACTGGGCAATATCCTCAGTACCGCAGCAATTATCTTTTCAGTGATGCTTACATTATGTCAATATAATACTTTTCCCATGAGAGCAAAATTAAAAGTACAGCATTCTTATAATTTAGGTCCAAACTAGATATAAAACAATATGCTGAGCCAGGCAGTGGTAGCGCACATCTTTGATCCCAGACCTTGGGAGGCAGAAGCAGGTGGCCAGCCTGTCCTACAGAGTGAGTTCCAGGCCA
The DNA here is from genome assembly GCF_017639785.1 of Mesocricetus auratus. Lineage (NCBI taxonomy): Eukaryota > Metazoa > Chordata > Mammalia > Rodentia > Cricetidae > Mesocricetus > Mesocricetus auratus. The sequence continues at coordinate 6,866,683 of NW_024429201.1, read as the reverse complement.
GCCAGGGCTACACAGAGAAACCCTGTCTCAAAAAGAAAAACAACAACAACAACAAAAAAAACGATAAGCGGGCTTTCTTAAAAATGTTTTGTCTAAATCACCTGTGCTTCTATATAGAATGGTGTACATGGTCTTCCTTCCATCTTGCTCTCCATTCTCCTCCTGTTTATTCTTTTGCCTAATTAGGAAAGGTTTGGGAGGAAGATCATAAGGCTTCTAGAACAATCCCTGGAAACAAGCAACTATGACCCCATCACATAGAAGCAACCATTATTAGAACTGTTCTCTGAGCCACCTCTTCTGTGATGCTTTTGGATGAAATCACAAGTATATACAAGTTCATGTGATCCTTGTTGATTGGCATTTAAACCACACAGTAGCATGGCTTCCATAAGTTAGTCCCTAGTTGTTTGTGTGTGTGTGTGTGTGCATGTGTGTGTGCGTGTGTGCATGCGTGCGTGCGTGCGTGTATTCTTCCCTGCCTTCCTTTTTTCTATTTTCCTCCCTCTCTCTCTTGTCATCTTTTGTACTTTCTTCTTCCTTGTTTCCCTTTCTTTCTCCATTCTTTCCTTTGCCAGCAAACATTAAGGTCCTACTGTGTACCGGATGCTTTGCGCTTCCCTCTAGCAAAAGCTTTGAGAACATGAGATGCAATAGCTAAAAATACTTTTAAAAATATGTATGTAGTTTCACTAGGAAAATACTAATTAAGTACATTCTGAGTCCACATTCACAAGCTGAATGAGTCCAGGACATGTGATTATAAACATCCCTAAGGAAAGACCTATGAACATGCTGCCTGACATAAATCTGATACTGGCTTGAGGAAGCGTCTGTTCTAACTCTGTTCCCAAGGGGATCATACTGCTTAGGGCAAGGGCTAGGTAACTTTTTTTCTACAAAGGCCCAGACAGCAGATATTTCCGGCTCTGTGAGCCTAGGGCCTCACCTTTGCCTCTGTAGTGTGGAAGGTAACACAGACACTCCTTAATTGCATGAGCCTTGCCATGTGTAAATACAGTTTTATTTATGGAAACAAGCAATGGACCTAGTTTTTTTCTCCTGAACTACATAGGGGCTACTGGTCCCTGACCTAGCAGGAAGAGCTCTAGGGACTCTGGTATAAGCAGCCCCTTATACTTCATACTGCTGGAGCCCATGAAATACCTCTTTCTTTGTTTCTGGATTTAACAAAATAAAAAGCCTACTCACCTTAATTTCATCCCTTACCCTTAACTGTTTCTAGTAAAAACATTTTGGGACTGGAGATACAGTTCCTCAAATACACCCACACCCACACCCCCCCACACACACACATACACACACACACACACACACACACACACACACACACACACACCATTCTAATTCACATTGCTCCTTTTGTCAATCTCTAGCTTCTCCCTAAAGTTCAAACCATGGAAGCAAATCTAGACTTTTTAAAAGAGATTTATTTTTGTTTTATGAGTCTTTTGGCTGCCTGTATGTATGTTTGTGCAGCTACATCTGTGCCTGGTGCCCATGGAAACCAGAAGAAGTTGTCAGATCCTCTGGAATTAAAGTTACATATGGTTGTGAGCCGCTATGTGGCTCCTAGGAATTGAAGCCAGGTCCTATGGAAGAACCAATGCTCTTAACTGATAAGCCACTTCTCCAGCCCCAAACTTAGATTCTTTTAACACAGTAATCTAAAGTTTTAAACTGTTGGTGTGGAGCAGTGGCTCAGCAGTTAAGGCCACTTATTGCTCCTGCAGAGGACTCAAGTTCCCAGTACCCACATGGTGGCTCACAATCATCCATTGTTAGTATTCGGGCATCTGTACTGGCCTGTTCTTGGGGTTCTGACAGGATATACCCTCAGCTGCAGCCACTAAGAACACCACCTGTGCACATTCACTATGTTCCCTTTTAAAAGGGCCCTGCCTACCTCCCATCTCTGTCTGTCTGTCTGTCTGTCTGTCTGTCTCTCTCTGTCTGTTTCTCCCTCTTTCATCTCTCTCCCCCTTTCTTCTTTCTCCTCTCTCCTGCTGCTCCTGTCTCTGGAGGCCGGTCTCCCCGCTCTCCTTTACCCTTTTTATGATCCCTTTCCCAAAAACAACCTCTGCTTGAACCCTGTCACATGGTGTCTTTCTCTTGAACCACTTTTCTTAAATTACAACATCCATAACTCCAGTTCCAGGGGATCCAACACTCTCCTCTGAACTCCACAATTACCAGGTACAAGTGTAATGCACATGCATACATGCAGGCAAAACAAATAATTGCTTTAAAATATTTAAATATATTTAGAACCCTAGGGACAGAAACTGAAGCAAAAATTGATAGGTGAAGTGCCTGGTTAAAAAAAATAGCTAAGCATTTACAAGACAAATTGTCCTTAAGACTCTGAAGGCTGGTAGAACACATGCCAAACATGTGTGAGATGCTGAGTTCTACCCCAGTACGGAAAAAAATTCTTAGAAATTACACACACACACACACACACACACACACACACACACACACACACACACACAAAGTCACAGGAGGAATTACTTCTAAATATCATCTTAAAATATAATTTAACATGCTTGGATATTTAATTATTCACAATTTTAATGGCATGTATTGTGTGTGTGATGTGTGTGCATGAGTGCACATGCCATGCTGTGCACGTGGAGGTTAGAGGGCAGTTTAGTGGGGACAGTTGTCTCTTTTCACCTTTATGTGGGTCCAAAGCATTGAACTTGGGTATTAGGCTTGCATAGCAAGCCCTCTACCTGACTGAGCCATTTCACTTGCTGACAGTTTTAAATAACTCAAATAGCACTGTGATAAGTGGTTTCTACACAATTTCTATATCGTATTTTGACCTAAGAGAATCTCAGAGTACAGGTATCAAAATAGGGCACCTACATACAATGTAGGTTCTTAATACCTCAAGGCAAAATTGCCTTCTTGAAAGATTATACCAGTTTATCCTCCTCCTACGAGACATATGAAACTCCATATTTCAGTATACCTTTTTAAAAAAAATCAGTGTTTTCTTTTTCCTAAACTATATCTTGTATTTTGCTTAGAAAACTTTGCTGTACATTAAGTTCATTGGTAGCCAGTTGACAAGAAGAGTTTCACCCTGGACTGGACTTTAGCTTTCGCCTGTCTCCTGTTATTCTGGAACTGGTATGCAGGACAGTGTCCACACACAGTGATCTCTGAGCAAGCTGCAGTAATATTTGACATGTGAGTTGAAGATACAACCATCAGCACCTAATGGCCAGTTGGTGAAGAGTGTTGCTAGTGGCTGTCTAAGTCCATCTACCTTTTCTTGAGAATAATGATGGTGGTGGTGGTGGTGTGGTGTGGTGTGGTGTGTGTGTATACATACATGTGTAGGTGTTTGCATGTGTGCACATAATCAACACCAGATGTCTAGATGAAGTGTGTCCCTCTGTCTCTCTCTACCTTAGTTTTTTGAGGCAGTGTATCTCACTGAACCTAAAGCTCATCAGTTAGGTCTGAATGCCTTGTCAGTGAGTTTCTAGTATCTGCCTGTGCTCTTAGCACTGAAATTACAGAGTTATGCCACCACACACAACTTTTTACATGGTACTGGGAACCAAACTCGGGTCCTCATGCTGTGGCAGCAAGCACTTTACCCATTAAGCCATCTTCCCTGTCCTGGGAATCATGATGGTTTCTAAAGCTTAATGTGTAGAAGAAATATTCTTTTAAGTTTTCAACCTGTTTTGTGCTTCCAGCACATTACAGAATTGGTGTAATGAATACATTTATCTTCTTACAGTTCTGGAGGCTGCAAAGTCTAAGACCAAGGCTTAAGCCTGAGGTCTAGTAAGGGTCTTCTTGCTGTGTCTTCACATGGCTGAAGAGTTAAAGAGCAAGTTAACTAAATGCTGGTCAGAGCCTCTGTTACTAAAGGCCTTGAGGCCATTGGTGAGATAGGAACCCATGGTTTAATTTCTTCTTACAGGATCCACTTGTAATATTTTTGCTGGCAACACCTGCATTCTGAAGGATAAAATAAGGGAGACAGGAGCAGGAGAGGTGGCTCAGAGCTCTTGTTCTTATAGAAGAACCAGGTTCAATTTTCAACACCCACTGGCAGCTCACCGATGCCCTCTTCTGACCTCCAAGTGCACCAGGCACATATGTGGTACGCAGACATGCAAGCAAAACATGCATACATATCACCTCCCTCTGCCCCTGAATGCTGGGATTGAAAGCATGCGCCACCACTGCCTGGCTTCAGTGATCTTTTTAAAGAGTGTTCAGGGTTTTGGTTTTTATTTTCTGAATGATTATACTAAAATGGCAAAAACAAGCTAGGTACAGTGGCATTATCTGAACTAGGAGTTCAAGACCGCACCGGGCAGCATTTTTTAAAGGCAGTTTTAGTACTATATATAGACTAAAAGTCAGATATTTATATGAAATAAGTATCTTTACCTTGTTTTAATATCTTCCAAGTTTCTAAGGAAAGACATTTTTAGGTCAGTGCTAAAATTTAGTTAAATTTTGGTTAAAATGGTAGCCACTAGCCTATCATGTTTGTTATTCCCCGCTTCCTCCTCCCCCCATTGTGGAATAATTAGGTTGCAACACTGGAAATTTTGTATTTTGAGAATGGGTGATTCGTGTAAAAGAGAGAATAACAATTAGCATGGCTCTGCTAGCTGAAGCCTACTTTACTTATAATCGAAACAAGTGCTTTCTTATAAAAATTCAACATTGATACCCCTGGTAATTACTGCGCTTAACTATACTGAGACTATTTTGATTTACTTTGGCATTCACTGGAGAAGGAGAAACTACTTGAAGTTTCCCGCATTCCTCATCTCCTTTAGGGGAATGTCACTCACTATGTCCTATGTGGATTTGCTTTCCCAAGATAGAAGTTGAGGTGGAGTGGTGGCATCAATGTTGACATCAACCTAAATGAAAATGAAGACACATTTTGTTGTTGTTTACCTTCAGGTACGCCCTGTCATCTGAACTTGGTTGTGACATTTCTAGTGTTTATGTGTCTCTCTTGCCCTTCATCCATGAGAATACTGAAAAAGAAAATGAAAACTGAATCCTTGAATTTCTATTTTGGATCATTTTGTAGTGTTAGAGAAAATATGTATTTCTGTCTTTAGCACAGTAGAATTAAAACAATAATCTATGGCACTCTTGAGAGCCAAACTTTGAAACATGAATTGCATTGAAATAATTTTGAAATTCATTCTTAGCAGAAGCTGTATTTAATTAGGATAATATGGGTCTGAGAATTAATTTTCACCTCAAGTTCTTTGCCATATGTTTTTGATGAAGATGTTTACTTACAACTAAGTTAACAGTTTAGAGTCTAAAATAGGGATTTTATAACCTTCAACCAAGTGTTTATAACATTTACACTTTCTAATCCTGCTCCATCATACCATTTTTATCAGTTAAAAATTAATAAGAAGGGGAGAAAACATGGTAATTAAGAGTATTGGCTGCTCTTCCAGAGGACAGTTTCAATTCCCAGCACCCCCATAGCCTCCCACAACTGTCCAAAATTCCAGTCCCAGAGAAACCAACACCCTTTTCTGGTCTCTGTGGCTACCTGACACTCATTTAGTACATAGACATACGTACAGGGAAACCACTCATACACATAAAATAAATAAATACATAATTTCAGAAAAATAATGGGGGAAATAACATTAACAATTTAAAAATTGGACTACATGTATGTACGTATGCACACATTCATTCATTTGTAAACTATGTTTACTTAATTGCATTTTATTTCATATATCCTATAAATTGACATACACCACAGAAATTTTTTTTGTTTTTTTTGGGGGGGGTGTTTTTTGTTGTTTTTTGGTTTTGGTTTTGGTTTTTTGAGACAGGTTTTCTCTGTGACTTTGGAGGCTGTCCTGGAACTAGCTCTTGTAGACCAGGCTGGTTTCAAACTAACAGAGATTCACCTGCCTCTGCCTCCCGAGTGCTGGGATCAAAGGTCTGCGCCACCAATGCCCAGCTGTTTTTGCTTTTTTGAGACAGGGTTTCTCTTTGTAACAGCTCTGGCTGACATAGAACTCACTCTGAGGAACAGGATGGCCTTGAACTCACAGAAATCTACCTGCCTCTGCCTCCTGAGGGCTGGGATTAAAGGCATGCACCACCATCAACCAGCTAAGAAACTTTTAATTCTAAGAAATAAGCAATGTGGATAAAAATTAAGTTGTGTATACTAACAGAGCAGTAAAAATTCAATTTAAAATAACAAACCTCAACCAAAAGCAACAAGCCTCTAATATGCTTTTTTAAAATAACACAACAACAATGATTTAGGCTGATTTCGAATTCATTTCAATGCCATCTTGTAATTATGTGGTAATGTTGAAACTTGCTGATTATTTTTTTTTACATTTAGTACTTGTAATATACTATTTGTATATTATGGTATTCCATACAATTTTTGTTCTTGTTTAGTTTTTTGAGACAGGTCTCTGTCTGTAGCACAGGCTGGCTGGAACTCATTATATAACCCAGGCTAGCCTGAAACTCACAACCATCTTCCTGCCATGTCCTCCTGAGTACTAGGATTGCAGGCATGAGCTGCCATGCCTGGGATTCCATGCAATTGTTAAGGCTGAAAACACTGGTAATATTGGTGTAATACTTTGGATTCAATCAGTCTGCAGTCCCCCAACCTCTTCGTTTGTTCTATTTTGTGATCCCCTTCATTCCTAACACTCTCTTTGTCAACTTTAATCTCTAAATTGAAGCAGCTATCTGTGCTCCAAACACAGACACATGTGCACGCGCGCGCGCGCGCGCACGCGCGCGCACACACACACACACACACACACACACACACACACACACACACACACTGATAATGAAGACAGCCCTCAAAAGATGGTGTATCTTTCTGTGGAGGAAGAGGAAGAGTCAAACGGCAGAGCTGCTCAGCTGTATGGAAGCCGCACTGGAGGATCTCTGCACACGACAGGAAGAGCCTTTATAACTGTGTAGTGTTCTTACAGGTTGCTTCTTCATTTGTTCAACTTTTGATAATTTGATCGCGTTTTCTTCTTCATTTCCTCCCAAGTTTTTATTTAAGAAAACAAGCCTATAGAAAAGTTGAAAGAATTGTCTCATATTTTTCATTAGCTGATCTTCTGATTATTGAAGATGCCACCAGTAGGGGAACCTAGGTTTAAGGAAACCCAGCTCTCTGTACTGTTTTCCCGATTTCTGTAGATCAATCTAAAGTTATTTCCAAATAACTTTCCTCTTGGATCTGGGGAGGTGGTTCATGCCATAAAAGAGCTTGCACACAAGCACAAGACCCTGACTTTGGATCCAAAGCACCACATAAAAGCTAGGGTAGTGGTAGGCGGCTGGGGTTCCAGCACTGGAACTCATTGGCCAGTCAGCCTAGCCAAACTGATAAGCTCCAGGTTCATCCTCTCAATAAATAACATGGATACTGACCGAGGAAGACCACCAGGGTCAACCTCTAGCCTCCACGCATGCACACACATGCACACATCTACACACACAATATGCACACATGCACACACATTTTTCTTAAGATACTGGTTTATTCTGTATTCCCTTACCACATTTTCCCCCCCTTCGGAACTGAAGACTGAGACCAGTCCTAGCAAGCACCGTACCACTGAGATAAATTCTCAACCCCTACTTACTGAACTTAGTAGAGCTCCGATGTCACATCGAATACAACTATTGGCTCTAAGAATATGTTAGTGACCAAACTGGCCAAAAATTCCCGTGCAATGGAGCTTGCATTTCACTTGCCTGTCATATTAGGTAGCGTAACTGTGAAGGAGAAAATGCAGAGCAGAGGTGGGTAGCAAGAGTGTAGAAGAGGTATTGACATTTTATGTGTGATGAGTGTAATAATCAAGTGCCTTTTTGAGAAAGGGATAGCTTGGGAATGAGTGAAAGAGATGAAGAATAAGCTATGCAGGTATCTAGGTAAAAGGCCTTCATAGACTTTGTTTTACCTGAGATTAATAGCAAAAGTCCTGAAGAGGCTGTGGGCTATGGTGTTTCGGGGATGGTGAGGAAGCTAATGAGGTGTGCGGTCAAGTCCAACAGATGGGATTAGGGAGACACAGTGGGGAACAGTTTGATACGCAAGCCAGGCATTCAGTCTGGACAGCATATGCATGAATTCAAATTACATGATGAACCCATCAATGGAATGAGAATAGAGAAATGCCTATGAACTCTATGGCACCCTTAGAGATTTGAGAATTAATCAGTCAGAGAAACAGAAATGAAAGCTTGCTTCCTTTAGGACTAAAGTCTTGTGTTAGCATGTGAAATTCTCCATATATTGACCCACATATACCTTTATACTTTTTCCTTTTTTATACTGGCTCTCTCTCTCTCTCTCTCTCTCTCTCTCTCTCTCTCTCTCTCTCTCTCTCTCTCTGTGTGTGTGTGTGTGTGTGTGTGTGTGTGTGTGTGTGTGTGTGTGTGTGTGTGTGTGTGTGTGTGTGTGTGTGTTCAGGGAATGAACCCAAGGTCTTACACATGCTGGGCATGCTAGTCTCCATTCTTTGAAACACTCTTTTCTCCTATTGCCCATATCTGACTTACTCTTTTATTTCAAACTTTAAGATTCAGCTCACCTGTAACTTCCTCAAAGATCTACCAGATGATTTAGTTCCCTCTTCCGTGTCCTTTACCCCATTCATCACGTAGACTAATCACCAAGCATCACATAGTCCTCCTCATTGCCTTGCTCCTGTTGCTGCATGTGAAAACTTGGTTTCTTCCTCTGGGTCTAAATCGCTTATTTATATATTTCTGCAGAGAGTTACTGTACAGTCCTTGGGGTTCTATGTTTTATTCATTGTTTAATATCTCACACAAATGTTTAATACTTGGTTGGAACTTAAATAATATTTATTTAATAAATTTGAAAGCTAATACCAATAAACTATCCAAAGTAGAGAAGAATCTTACATAGGCCCAGCCTTTGCAACTGTGTTTAAAGCTGGATTGTAGAGCAGGTTGTTGTGAGAGATGTTGTTATATGTGCCTCAGAGGAAATGAGAAACATTCCAGGGAGCCAGTGCTCACCATCATCCCCAAGGAGCGGAAGGACTCCCTAGATTCAATGGCCTGAGTAATTTCTTTCTGTGCTTTTTATTAAAAAGCTGTCTGGTAAAGTGTTTTACCAAGCAGATCGAAGCAAGTACAGTGGGTTCATTATTTGAAAATTTGTTTGTATAACATTTCTGGAATATTTGATTACTTTGTCATTTTTTAAACAAATTACCCCAACCTGTCTGTCAGGTGTTGGAATTCCTCAACTTCATAGGGATGTGAATAAATAGGTAGTTTCAAGTCAAGATTTCCATACTGGGTACTAGTCTTCCCATGAATCATAGAGTTGTTACTTAACCTCACAGAAGCATGGCTAGGCAGTAGAAGGGTGGAGACAGACTGAAAAGCCAAAAGATTTTAAGGAATTTAAGGAGTAGAATCTAAAAAAGGTGTTAGTAGGAGTGAGGTTTTATGTTTATAAGTATATTAAATGAACACATGAGAATTGAATCATATTTTTAAAGATTTTATAAATTTCCCTCAGTATTAAAATACTTTTCTTTGGCATAACCATAAATATTTATAAGGTGAAGCAAATATGCCCTCTTTGTTTTCAGTGGGTACAGATGAACTACATGTCAAATGTCAAGTAACACTGATAGTTACAGTCAAATGAAAGTGTTCATAGAAGAAAGCTCTAGTCTTTTTATTCTGAGCACTGTCCTCTGTGTAGTATTCTTCATTTTTAAAGTGTTTTAAGATCCAACTAAAGCTCACTTTAGAAATTTATTTTCACTTTCTCAAATGAAGCTTTAGACATGTGTTTCTAATAATTCATTGAAATATGCTGAATTGTATATTTTTAAAGAGAATCTGTTTTGAAAAAATTCCAAAATATTTGTTTGAACAGGCACTCAACATCTCGATGAAAACGGTTGGAAAAGAAAAACTTTCAAAGTCATTCTGTTCTCAGAGTACCCAAGCCAACTAAACTGGTACAATTAACGCTTCAGTCAGAGGCAGGAGCCAAGAAATCTAGCACTTCCCAGACAGCTTTTCAGCAGACCTTCAAACCAACCCAGAGGTTGATATTAATACCATTGGATTTCAGAGTAAAAAGCTACAAGATCATCTATACCTCTTTCTGCCAATATTAGACCTTTTTAGTAGCATAAGTATCTGCCTGAAGTTAGCTTCTTGAATTTTATTAGCATTGATGCTGCAGGAATGTCCTTCAGAGTGTGAGCTTCCCAATGTAGCATCTCCCGTGTGTGTGTGTGTGTGTGTGTGTGTGTGTGTGTGTGTGTGTGTGTGTGTGTGTGTCTGTGTGTCTGTGTGTCTGTGTGTCTGTGTGTCTGTGTCTGTGTGTGTGTCTGTGTGTGTGTGGTGTGTATATTGGAGGCCAGAAGTCAATGCTGGACATCTTCCTCCATTGCACTCCTCCTTTTCTTTGCAGACGGGGTTACTCATTGAACCTGGAGCTCATCATTTGCCCTCATTGGCCAGCCAGTGAGCTCCAGTGAGTCACTTGTTTCTGCCTCCTCCCCAGAACTGGGCTAAATGCATGGCCTCTGTGCTTGTCTGTGTATGCTGGATATGGAAATTCATTTCCTCAAACTGTGGCAAGCACTTTACACCCTGAACATAGCCATATCCCCAGATATCAATATTTTTACATTGCCTTTAAAGTATCACTGCCTTTAAGTGTCATGGTGGAAATAGAATTAATATATCACATCATAACACTTTAGAGAGAGTGGTAATTATACTAGGCATATGTAGAAGTAGTGATTGTTTAGCTTCTTACCCGTTTATTTTCACTGTATCCCCTTAAAATTTATGGATAGCACTTAATGCATTTGCCAGTATATTTGATATATAATATGTCATGTTGATCTCTCTGCCATGCATTTGCTTTTATAAGCACTCTAGCCACTATTCATTAAATTGACTAGTTGATACCTTTATTTGGATGTTGTCATGGAGAATAAATAGCAAATGACTCAAAGGTTCTGTATGTCAGAAAGAGAATACTAAACTCAACACCTACCATATCACAGAGTTTGTTAGAAAAATAGCAGAAATCAAAGTTTCCTTCACTTGGATTTTCAGTTGTACCCACAAGGTTAGATCAACAGTCTCCCAAGTCAGTCACCAACTTCAGTGTGTCACAAGCTTCTCTCAGAACTGGGAGTGCAAAAGAGCCGTGTGAGAGTAGGATTGTCTCTTGGGGTTTGGTTTTCATTATTCTTCCCAGTGTAGAAGGTGAAAGAGTAACAGCCACAGTTGGAGACACAGTGTTATTTCCCACTGCAAAGGGTCTGCGACTTGGCAGAGGAAGGCAATGCTCCATGCAATTCTACCTTGTCCAATTCTATTTGGACTGTTTATTGCTGAAAACTTAGAAGGCACATGAGGGACTTTCAGAAAGACACTAAGGGGCTGACTGGAGATGCTGGTTGAAAGCCAGAGTCTGCAGTTCATCAGGACATAGTTGGGGAGGAAACAAACACACACATAATAGGTAGCAGAGTATGTTAGCAAGGCCCAAGGAAAGTAAGTGAGGCACAGTCTCTCTAGCGCCGCGATGCGCCATTTGACCCGCTGTGGATAGTCACACAAAGGAAGAGGCTGATTAGGACATGAACCCAGAAGCAGGAATCCATTTGACCCGCTGTGGGTAGGCAGGCAAAGAAAGAGGCTGATTGGGACATGAACCAAGAAGCAGGAATCCATTTGACCCGCTGTGGGTAGGCAGGCAAAGAAAGAGGCTGATTGGGACATGAACCAAGAAGCAGGAATTTTGTTTGTCAAAGGAAGTAACTTTGGCTTATAGAAGGAGTTGAAGAAGGAGTAGAGGTTCTTCAGTAAAAGGACATTTTTGTTTATAATTTCTCTGATATGGTGCCAGAAGTATTTTAAAAGACTAATCAAAGCTGTTTCTATCTAAGCCACACTGTTGGAGACCAACAGCTGATACATTTTGTTTTTCTTTGCTATATTTTTCATTAATGACTTCTTAAGCTTATTCCCCTCTCTCTACTCTGTTGCTAAACCCCTTAAGATTCAAGTGTGTTTAAAGAAAAAGCATTATGAGACAAAAGCTGTATTCTGTGGGTAGGATAATACTTCTTTTATGACACTTTCTTTTCCCACCAAAAGTGAGAAGTGAATGCCTTGCCTTTGTGAATCCCATTTCAAATGGAGGACAAGAAGTTATTCTCTGCAATGGCTGACTTCCAGAATTTTTGCCTGAACGTTTTTTGTCAAGTATATATTCCCTTCTTTAGGCCTTTCTATATAGAGCCTACAAACATCGTCAATGTGAATGATGTCATTCAGAGGGTTAGTGACCATGCCTCTGCTATGAACAAGCGGATTCAGTACTACAGCCGGCTCACCACTCCTGCAGACAAGGCACTGGTAAGAGGCAAAGCTCTGCCGCTTGTCTAAAGTTGAGTTGAAATGAACAGTAAACACCAAAAACCAGGGCAACTCCCAAGGGTTGAACTTCTCCATGGTAGTAGTCCAAAGATAGCATCATGCAAAGTAAAAGTAGTAGTTAATACGTGTTTCGGTCTTGTTCGTTCTTATCTACTCTGGCATAGACATTGTTGAAACTCTCTGTTCACAATAACTTGGAGCACTCTTCTTTGTTTTTAATTTTTGCTTATCTCAGATACTAAGAGCTCTGATGAAGACAAATTTCTTTTGAAACAACAACTTAGATCATTGACTAACAGTGTAAGATTCTGGCTAGTTTGTTTAGTTTCTATAACATTTTCCTTAGGCATAAGAAACAAATATGCTCATACATATACCTGATAGTTTCCTGTTTAGCATTTCCTTTTATAAATAAAAATAGCCACATGCTATTACAGTTCATTGTTTTGGCTTATAAATATTAATAAAAATTTAGGAAAGGGATGCAAATGTAATAAAGGCCAAATTTGCATTAGGAGTCAAAGCTTATGCATTCATGATTTTCTGAAGTATGTCTTATTATTTTAGAATGTAAAAATGTATAAGTATCCAGCCAGGTGGTGGTGGCACACGCCTTTAATCTCAGCACTCAGGAGGCAGAGGCAGGCAGATCTCTGTGAGTTCGAGACCAGCATGGTCTACAAGAGCTAGTTCCAGGACAGCCTCCAAAGCCACAGAGAAACCCTGTCTCGAAAAACCAAAAAAAAAAAAAGTATAAGTATGCTTATAATAGTGATCAGCTGTGAGATACTCAGAAATTTGAAAGCTTTAAAAAATACAGTAAATGTACATCTTAAAGCCGATCTTAGTAGCAAAACCGAAAAAAGCAAGTGGCCTTTAACCTTCACTAGATATCTACCAAGGGCAAGGAGTGGGTACCACTTGACCATGGTCATCTGATTTAACCCCATAATGGCCATGTGAAGTAAGCATTAAGATCTTGTCTTTGTTTGGATAGCGTCTCATGAAGTCCAGGCTAATCTCCAACTCTCTATGTGTCTGAGAGTAACCTTGAACTCCTGAGCTCCCTGCCTTCTCACTTTGGTTTCTAGGCATGAACTGGCTCTAAAATCCCAAGAGAAGACTTCTGAAATGTTATGTGCAGAATAATTTTTTACAATTTTTATTTTTTATTCCCTCTTCTCATCCAGGACTTTACAGTAGTATTGATTTTAAAGTCCATTTAATTATCTAATCTTTGGAGATTTGAGGTTATTGTCTGACAGACTCTCCAAATGCTATATTCTTAGAAACAGTCTGCAGAGTATCATCTAGGGCTGAATGAATATCACATTGTGCACTGAGTTGTAACACTTTGTTAACTGACACTGAGATGGCTTTGTACATCTAAATGGTCACCAAAGTGATGGATCCGTTTATAGTGAATTTGTATAAATATCCACATTCATTTTCTAAAATCCTAAAGTCATTTTCCCTAAAAGTATGTTTTGAAGAAGAATAATAAATTATTGTTACCAAATGTTCATAGAGTAAAACCTTTTCATTTATGAAAAAATTCCCATTATTGTTATTCGAAGCTGGAGAAGGGAGAAAGTTGTCTGACAGCATCTCCTAGATCCTTGCTAATAAGCACATATATCTAGAGATCAGCATCATCAGCATCACTGAGAGCTTAGTAAAAAGGCATTGTGTGGGACTTAGTCAGAACCAGTGAAGCATAGTCCGCATGTCAGCAAGATCCTTGTGTGTGTCATAGGAACATTCGGATGAAAGTGCCACTCTAGACCACTGCCACAGTGAGAGCCAGCCCTCCAGTTTTCCATGCCTCCTAAGAACACCCCTTCTCATGCATAATCCAGACCCAGAGACTGAGCACAGGACGTAGAGTCAGGTGATGTGTACATAGAGTAGGTTCTTTCTTCCTTTTTGTGTACATCAGTGTGAGAATACACCAGCCCCAGAGACTGAACACAGAGCACTGGCTTAGGTGAAGAGGACGTGGAGTGGGTTCATTCTTCCTTGTTGTGTACATCAGTGTGAGAACACAACCAGAATTTTCTACCTCGTATTGAACCATGCTCCTTATAAGTTTTGATTTTACTTGTTTTTATCCCCAGTTTGCTTTGTCAGCTGTAGTATTTTTCCTTCTTGATGTGGCATACATACTCTTATACTTTTTCTTCTTTTTACTCATGGCAGAAGACAAGATAATCTAGATTTTAGAGGAGTGTGGGTGAAGAGAAGGAAAAAGACAATTTTCTTATGTATTTTTATCTGTATCTCTGGGAACTAGTTGTTTCTGAAGCCACACACCACACATGGCACTCAGGATATTCTTTCCTACAAAGATAGCATTAATCTCACTGCATTAAAAGGGAAGGATGTGACATTGTTGTACTAATATCTATGTCCTTTCTTCCTATTAAGGCTGATACTCACTCCATCTTTTCCTTGAAGTCTTCCTCTAGCTAGTTTGGTTCGCATTTTTTATCCAGTGAGATACAACAGCAGAGTTGAACTCATACCTTCTAGTCTTGCCTGATTGTTTCACGTGTCTGACTGGAATTTGAGACAGTTTGAGGCTGTTAGTTTACTCAAATAAGAAACTTAGCACAAAGTTGCAATTTTATATGCAGGTGTTAAGTATTAAAAGAGTCACACTAGTTCATATTCATCAGATTCCATGCCTTTAAGGACTTCCTCTTCTCCAAGAACAGCCTTCAAGAGCTGAGCAGTTTCATCAGGGAAACAGGATGGGTTTTCCCCTCCAAAATAGGAAGGTAGAGTTAGAAGAAATGTAGGCGGTAATAAGAGAAATAAGTGTATACGATACATCTCTTCAGTCTTCTTTGCTACATCGGATACTTCTCTGTTGCCTCCTTCCCTTTTGCTTATATACTTGAGTGTCCTGGCTCCTAAAATCCTTGTTTCACCATTCATTAAGTTGCTGTTTCTTTTACTCAAAGCATTCTAAAATTAGTCTATATACTATCCATTAGCCCCTCAATTCTTTAGTCTGTTTCTTCTAAACCACCTTCACCTCAGAGTTAAGTAACCCCACTCAGTTCTTGAAAAACTCATGTAAGAATGGCCTGCTCAGTGGAGAGTTTTCATTTTATTCTTTGCTTCCCTCTTTCTCATGAGTGTGAAAAGTACTTTGATGGTTAGATAGAAATTATTGCTCCTTTATATCTACCACTATACTTGAAAAAATAACTTTTAATTCCTTAATCAGGGATGCATAATATTGTTTATGATACTTAAAAATATATCTAGAAATATCTTAAAGATATGCATGCTGGAGGGTTTTTATAATCCCAACACTCATGTACCAAAGACAGGAAGATCACACATTTGAGATGGGGGGGGAGAAAAGATATGGACGGCAAAGGCCCAAATGTATCTTCCTGGCACCTGCCTACAAGGGACCCATCAACCAGAGCCTCCCAGGTCAATGTCAGTCTTAGAAGTGTGTCTAACCCATTTCTTTTTGTTCATTCACTGGTTGTGATGTTTCTCTCTTCTTTTCCCCAAGATTGCTCCAGACCACGTCGTCCCAGCTCCAGAGGAATGCTATGTGTACAGTCCACTGGGCTCTGCCTATAAACTTCAGAGTTACACTGAAGGCTATGGTAAAAACACCAGCTTAGTAACTATGTGAGTAAAAGTACTTCTGGGAGTGTGAATTAAACTGTATATGAGTGAAAATAACTGGTTGTTTAGTTCTGTCTTAATTAAAATGTTCGAGGAGCCCAACTTCATATTTGTATTGCTATTTACTCTTTCAGTTTTATGATTTGGAATACCATGATGGGAACATCTATACTAAGTATTCCTTGGGGCATAAAACAGGTAAGATAAGTTTTGAGTATACTTTAATCTGAAAATTTATTATTTTTATTTTTAATTGTGTAAATGTGTGAGGCTAAGTGTGGGTATGGGCATATAAGTGCCTGTGTCCATGGAGGCCAGAGATTAGGTTCCCCCTACAGCTGAGTTACAGGCAGTTGTAAGCCACCCAACATGGCTGCTGTGAACCAGGCCCAGCACTCTGAAAGGCTGGTGTTCGTTCTTAACTGCTGAGCATCTCTCCAACCCCTGAATTTGTTTTTTTATCTATAATCCCAGCACTTAGGCTAAAATGACAGGATCATGAGTTCAAGACTAGTTTGGACTGCATAGTAAACTTTAAGCCAGAGTGTTTTTATTCCATATGTCTCCAAAATAGATAAATAACTTAATTAAATAATAACTTTGAAATTTTTACTTTAAGTTTGGGGCTCGGAATAAAGCTCAACGGTAGCATGCTTTCCTAGCTTACATGAAGTTCTGAGTTCAATTACTAGCACTGTAAAAAAATGACTTCTATATTTGTTTTATTGTTTACATAAAATTCTCTTTAAAAAGCAGATGGTCTTTACATTTTTCTGTTGTCATGTTTTTATCATAATTGTTTAGGGTAACAATGTAATTTCTTATGAAGTTATTCTTACATAGTGAAAGGAACCCAATTTTTTATCTTTCAAAAGGCAGGATTCACTACTGGAATGTGTGTCATCGTGCTGATGGGCCTTTTGACACTGTATTGTTGCTACAGAGTGGTGAAATCACGGAGTATGATATGTAAGTAAAAATACATTGTTGCACGAATTAACAAACTTTGCTATTGAGCGGATCCTACGGTGTATATTCTGTGTGTGTGTGTGTGAGCCGTCTCCTTTTACTTTTTATCAGTGTATGAGTGTGTGTGTCACAGTGCACACACGGAGGTTAAAGGACAGTTTGCAGGTGTCAGTTTTCTTCTTCCACCATGCATTCTCTGGGATTGAACTCAGATTGTCAGGGTCGGTGGCTCCCTAACCTCCTGAGCCAGCTCCAGCCAACAACTTTTACATAAATCTTTACTCTTCTAATCCATAGCTTTCCGCTGACCAGTCTGCTGATGAGTTTCTGGCTCCCTCTGAAATCCAGAACCGGGAGTTCTTTGGAGAATACATTTATATTAATGCTTGATGTCCTTATAGGAATAATAAAAGTGTCATTTACAGACATGATTACATTTTATTATTGTGTGCATGAGTGCTTATGGACTTCAGAAGACTACTTGATGGAGACAGTTTGCTCTCCTTCCACCCTCAGGGTCCTGGAGATTAAACTCAGGTTCTCAAGTTTGGTGGCAAGTGCCTCTCCCTCTCATTGGCCCAAAAATGGTATACTTTTAAAACAAAGCCTTTGTTAGATTATTAAGAACTCTATGGTTCTTACCAATTACTGCTTACTTGTTTTGACTCTACATAGCAGACCTGAAAGCATAAAGTATCAACAGAAAAATATCCAAGTGTAAGCAGTTCTTGAAGTTGTATAAACACATTTCCTCTACTTATTTGTATAAATTTCTGGATCAGGGAATCAGGAAGTTAATCTTGTTGTTTGTAAGCTTGAAATTGGGTCTTGTTGAATTGCTATGGCTAGTTTCAGTCTTGAGTAGAAATGATGTTACCCAACCCATGCCTGCTTTATTCTCCTGAGCAGCTGAACTGGTGTGTGCTACTACACAGAAACATCGTTTTAAGTCATTTTCACATATTTTAAACTGAGTATGGTGATGCATGCCTATCATCTCAGAATTCCAAGGTTATCCTCAACTACATAAAGGGTTCAAGGCCAGCCTAGACTACATGAGACTCTCTCTCAAAAAATAAAAATAAAAAAGCAAAACATATATATAAGCACTTTTAGGGATTGACAGACATGTATTTTTCATTCAGTCTTATTAGCATGTTCCAACCAACCTCTAATTTGTAGCCTCTTTCTTTAATTAAACCTAGTCTTAGTCACTTGGGGAGTATTGTTTAAAATCTTGGGAGAAGTCTTGTTTAAAAATCCTTCAAGTTCTCAGTTGAGCTTGTTTAGCCTTTGGTTTCTGCGGTTTTGGTTCTGACTGAAATGGGAAGAACTCTTTATGTAGAAAGTGTGGAACTTACATCAGGTTGTCTGTGTGGTGGAAACATGGCCTCCCCTACACTCACTTCTGACTGTTACAGGTAACACCTGTGTTTCCTAAATGTTCCCATTTAAAAGGGTAAACTTACATCAGTTCATTTTACAAACAGAACCCCAAAGCAAAGCCTGACAGGATATAAAAAGAAAGAAAAACAGTTACAAACATTATTTGATAGAATCAGTGATATACAAAAATACTATCTTGTGTTTAAGATAGGGTTTATTCCGATGATGTGAGAAGTATGCTCTATTAAGAAACCCAACGTAATTCACTACATTAACAAAATAAAGGTAAAATCCATGATTACATCAAAAGATACACTTCCAAAAGCATTTGATGGAGTTCAGCATCCTTTTCTTAGTAAAGTTCTAAGGAAAATACTGTTTTAACAAATTAAAGACTGTTCATCCCTAAACCAAGATCAGCAGTATTCTACAGTGATAAAATCCTTAAAGCGATTTTTATTTAAGTCAAGAAAACATTGAGGCTGCTCATAATTATTCATAGGGGTTTTTGAGATATTATCAAATACAGCAAAAGAATTTTGGACTAATATAAAACTAGAAAAGATTAGTAATTATAGCAAAAAATTATTAGAATGTTGACTAGTGCTATTAGAATTAATGAAAATCTGATAGTTGACTGCATATGAAGTCAGGGATCAACAGCTAGAACTACAGTGCAGAGAACATTGCTCCATTCACCACAGCAGTAAACCCTAAGGGGTTTAGATAAAATTTATCAGGAGTATACATTTAATGGGAGAAAAATACAAACTACCTAAGTGCAAGAACTAAATCTACACAAGTAAGAAAAACGTGCTGTGCCGTTTGGAAGATTCACTATTGTAAACCATAAAAAATCAAATGTATAAATTCAGTCCTATTTCAAACACAGTCGAGAAAATTAGGGGAAAAAAAGAAGTGGAACGGAAGAATCAGACTCACCAGGTATAAAACCACGTTATGTAGTCATGCTAATAAGGCAGAAAGCTGCCAGCTTAGAAACAGGAAGAAGGTCGAGTGGAAGGGCCAGAGAGATGACTAAGTGGTTAAGAGTACTTGCTGCTCTCCTTCAGGACCAGGTTTGCTTCCCTGTGCCTAATGGCATCTCACAACTGTCTGCACCTCTAGTTCTTGAGGCTCAAACGTCCTCTTTGAGCCCAGGGCATGCATGTGTTACACAGGAAAAGCATCCATACGCATGAAATAAAAATTTAATCTTTATATAAACTAGACTGGAAAAGGAAATGCAAATTTCAGGTTTATGAGTTTAAAATGTTCTATGCGATGTAAATTTCAGGTTTATGTGTTTAATATGTCCTATTCTGTGTCTGTTAAATTAAGTACCAGCTGGGGAAAAACCCTGTATGACACCTCATACAAAAATATATTGCAGATAGCATTCACACTAAAATGTGAAAAGTTAAAGATATAAAGATATTAGAAGAAAATTTAGAAGGTTGTGCACATAAACTAGTGATTGAGATTTTCATGACCAATATGGAAGATATAAAAGCTTTAAAAAGAATATATCAGAAAGTTATAGAGTGTTAACAGAAAACATCCTGGCAGGTAATCTAGGGGACATTTGAAAGAGTCACATGCTGCAAGATAGAGTCCACACCCAAAGTAATCTATAGAGAAAACAAATCCAAATATTAGTGATATAATTGCTAATCAAGGAGGTGATTGTCACCCATCATGAAGAACTTTTCTTTGCTGTGTCTATAAGTAAGCTTGTTATCTATTCTTCAAAGTCCATTCTTAATTGGACATTTATAGATTAGAATGTTTTTCACTTTGTGGTTGTTTCAATTCTAGCACCCTGATGTCTATAAGAATGCTATTAGAATAGAAGAGATACATTGGACAAGATTTGGTGGCTAAGCCACACTTAATTATTCCTACATATATACTACTATATAATACACATAGAGAGACAGACAGACAGACAGACAGACAGACACACACACACACAGACACACACACTGACTACCCACCCCCACCCTGAAAACTAGATTAGTATTTGGCACAATTGTTATTTTTTGTTTGTTTTTTAAGAGAGATCTCACTGTGTTGCCCAGGCTGTTTTCAAGCCCATAGGTTCAAGTGGTCCTTCCTCCCACCTCAGACTCCATAGTAGCAGGGGGTATAAGCGCTACTGCCACACCAAGCTGAACTGATTTTTCAAGAAACTGTAATTGTTTCTAAAACTCTCCTTTCAGTTACAGTGGGGCAGGGTGGAGTTTGTGTGGAGATCAGAGGACAGCATTTTGGGTTTGGTTTCCATCATGCAGGTCCAGGGACTGACTCGGGTCATCAGCTCGGCAGCAACACCTTCACTAGCTGAGTCATTTACTCGTCCAAACTAGTAGTGGTTATCTAGATGCAAACCACCATGCTCAGTACCAGGGTTCATTGCTGCTTTCTGCCAGGTACTGACTGCTATATTTTACTTGTGATGTTTCTAGAACTTGCTCCTTCTTTGTCATCAGACAGCAATTAACGTAAAGCAGTACAAATCATAGAGTCATATGGAAAGTAACTATAATTTGATGGTAGTTAAAGTAATCTTATGTTATACATATCTCTATTCTTATTCTGTACCAAAATATTGAGGCAAAGAAATTACTTTTACAATAACGCAACCATAGAAGAGCAAATATTTTGTGTTCCTTTTATATAAATTCTTATCATTTAATATGCTTTATTACAATCTTGTCTCCCACTCCATCACGTTTGTTTAAGGGAATTTTGTGGGTGCAGTCACCTTTGTTATCTTTGTTTGGTGTTTGGTTAAATAACTGTGCATTTTACATTGTGGCTCTATTGTATTTGATTAATAATTGTGTATTGTAACACATGTATGTGCTCTGTTGTCTACTATTATAAGTAATACTCTTCTAAAAGTAATTTATACATATTTTATGGATCTTTTTAAATTATTTTCTTAAAATCTTGACCCCTAAAGAAAAAAAAAGTGGGCTGGAGAGGCTGGAGATACAGCTCAGTGGCAGGGTACAGGGTTGGCATGTGCACAGTTGCATGGGTCCAATCCAGGTTCAAAAAAAACAAGAGGAAAAAAAGAAAACACAATTGCTAAATTTAAGTTTTTTTCTTTTCTTTTCTTTTCTTTTTTTTTTTTTTTTTTTTTTTTTGGTTTTGGTTTTTTGAGACAGGGTTTCTCTGTATTGTTTTAGAGGCTGTCCTGGAACTTGCTCTGTAGACCAGGCTGGCCTCGAACTCACAGAGATCCGCCTGCCTCTGCCTCCCGAGTGCTGGGATTAAAGGCGTGCACCACCACCACTTGGCAACTTTTTAAATTCTTAACTTAGTTATCTCAAATTTAAATTGGCTTGTAGCATAAAGCGACTCAAGACAACTCTCCTTCGTGTTGTTAAATAGTGTTTAACTGTTAAGTAATGTTTTAAATGAGCTAGCATGGTAATTTATGCCTACAATCCCAGAAATCTGGGAAGCTGAGGCATAAGGATTGCTGTAAGTTTGGGGTTAGCCTGGGCTGTACAGCAAGACACCATCTCAAAAAAGAAAGTATTCTGTTTTTTACAAATTAGGTTTCCTACTCTTGGTTATCACGTGCTCTTTTTAGCTATAAAAAGTTATGATGCTGTTTCTCAGATTATACTATTTTGCTAATCACATTTGTTTTATTTTATTACATCCTAATTGCTGGTTTTTCCATAATGCATTCTTGTATTTGTTGGTAAAGTAGACATAATCTTTTGCTAAATATTTTGAATTAATTGGGGAATACAAATTATAAATGTAGACTATGTGACCAGTATCTAGTCTTATTATTTTTCTTTCATTTTTATCTAGGTACTTCAGACACAACTACCTGGGAATATCCAGATGTCTGCAAACATTATTTTGGCTCCTTTGGGCAGTGGTCGAGTCTCCTTTTCTCCTTGGTGTCTCTTATTGGAGCAATGATAGTTTATTGGGTTCTTATGTCTAATTTTCTTTTCAATACTGGAAAGTTTATTTTTAGTAAGTATTGATATAGTCTTTAACCAAGTTACCCCCAAATATCATTGTAATATTCTAGTTCTAACCTTATATTTTTATATGTAAAGTATTATATAATCCTGGGTAATATGCTTGATTCAGCTTTTCTATGCTTAGTATCTCAAATATCATGATTGTAAACATTATTTTTACATAAATACTGTGTCATTCTGACATTTTAAAAATGTATTTCAATCATATTCACTTCCTGTTATGCTATCTTGTTCCCTCCACTCCCTTTAGCTCCCTTCCTCTTCCCAACTTTCTCCCTTCTACTTTCATGTCTTTGTTTTGGTCACCCAGTGAGTTTCATTAAGGCTGCTTACACGAACGTGGGTGAAAGTTTGTTTACTGAAGCAAACACACTTTAGCATTGTCTGCACCACTGATAAAATGTCTCTCCCTCCCTATCGGTGGTTACCTGCATATATATTCTCTTGAAGGGGTGGGCTCCAAGAGCCCTTCCTCCTTCCGTGAAAGTGTATCCACAAGCCCAGTCTTACGAAGATACCACAACTGCTGGGAGTTCAAGAATGGAAAAACATGTCACCCCCAGAAGTCAGGGTGCCATCAGCCCCTGAACCCCTCTGGCTCCTGAGGGGTTTTTTGGTTCCTCTTCCAGAATGTTCCCTGAGCCGTGGAGAGGGTGTTATAGTTGTCCTACTCATGACTGGGCATTCAACAGTCATTTATTCTCAGGACTTTGGCCAGTTTTGAGTCTCCGCAGTTACCACTGACCACTGCAAAATGAAGCATCTCTGGCCAAGCTGACAGCCGTGCCATGTTATGGGCATAAACAGAGTTATGCAGAAGGCAGTTTCACAGGCACATCATGTCCACTTAGCAAAAAGCAGCAGTAACTCCCACACCAGGGTGTATGACCTCCCCAACTGCATTAACTTTAAGAAGCAGTATTCCTTCTGAATCTCTAATTAGTATAAAGTATTTCTATAACATTTTAGTACTGAAACAGAGAAGTTTATGAAATTCACTGGCATTTGTTACTGAAGAATCTGATATTTGAACAATCAATGAACCTGCTCAGTTCAGCTCTAGAATTCTGAAGAGGGCATTATCAACCCAATCCAAGCACTTTTTATAATACTTTTAACTTGGATGGAGGATGTTCATTTTAAGGGTTTTTTTTGGACATTTATTTGTATTGTGTGTGAGTATGTACATGTATGTATGTTGGTGGATGTACACATGCCAGGGCACACATGTGGCATCAGAGAACTTATAGGAGTGTGTTCTCTCCTTCCACCACTTGTGTTTTGGGGATCAAATTCTGATTATATACTAACCACGTATCTTCCATCATGCTGTAAACATCTTAATAGAATGTATTCACTTTTATGTGGTGGTTCTTTCAGGATTTTGCTTTATTTTTTTAAACCTTTAAATTAGTCATTTGTAGTTTTTTGTTTTTGTTTTGCATCAAGGTCCATAAGTCTTTTATATACATTTTAGAATCAACCAACTTTCAAATTCTAGAACAATATAATTAGGTTTTGATTGAAGTTGCATTGAATATTCAATCAACATACCATAATCAGTATTATTAGGCTGTTGATTTAGGGTTAATGAGAATTGCATTACATTTATTCATGTGGAAAGAAGTTGTGCTAGAATACTGAGTTTTCCTATTCATGATCATAGCGTAGTTTAAGTTCCTGTTTAATGTCTCTTATGTTTTCCTTGGTAAAAGTCTTGTATACTTTAGAAACACTTTCTGATTGATACCTTACTTTTTGTTATTAAAAAGCAAGCGTTAAACAGAAAATTATATGGAACCACATGTTGGGCCATGGTGGCGCACACCTTTAATCCCAGCACTGGGGGGAGGGGTGGGCAGAGGTAGGCAGATCTCTGTTTTAGACCAACCTGGTCTACAGAGTGAGTTCCAGGTCAGCCAGGGCTACACAGTGAAACCCTGTCTCAAAAAAACCAACAGACAAAAACCCACTGAGGAAAAGGAATCCACGTTCCTCTCACTTAGCCTAAACACTTGTCAACATTAGTCTGTTCTAGAATGGTCTACAGTAGGGATTTTTTTTAACTCCCTCACTTTTAAAAAAATATTGCCCCTTGAGAACACTTTTTAGACATCTTATTCTAATTGTCCCTCCAATGAAATTTTAGTATCAGATATTTTATAAAGTGTGTATTTATCTGTACATTATGTTTTTAAAAAGAAAGTATTTTTCCTCTTCTCAGGAATGAATAACCATGTTTATAAACAAAAGACTTTAACTGATGATGGGATTTGGCATGATTCATTCATGATTAACTGTATGATTGTCTTTAACTTATAGATTTTATTCATCACATTAATGACACAGACACTGTACTGAGAACCAATAATAGCAACCCTGGTAAGTAGTTTGGAATTCAGTTGGTTTCCTTGTCACCAATCCTGCTACCAAAACAGTTTAAAAATGGAATGCATGACCCCAATTTAGGTAAATTGTTGGGAAAAATGTTCTTCTATTACTGGGCTGCTGTACAATTATTGGCGGTATGTTTCAGAATAGATTTATTTATTAGAAATAGGTGTTTGAGTGTGATTTGGTAGTAGTGCACCTGCATGGCACATGAAGAACTGGGACTGAGCCTTGGCATCATGAAAGAATAAAGATTAAAAAGAACATGGAAATAAGCCTGATGAGATATCCCAGAGGGTAACAGGCTGACGACCTAAGCTTGACCCTTCGGACCCACAGGGCTGAAGAAGGAACTGCTCCTTCAAGTTGCCCTCTGACTTCCACACACTGTGACATGTAAATGCGCAACAGAAAGTTATAAATAAATAAATGCTGAGAGAGAAGAAAGGAAGCAAAGAGAAAGAGAAGAAAAATGCATTCTCCAGACTTCCCAGTTCTCAAGGTGTCATCTAGATTCTTAGGCTGCTGTAAGTGGGGTAAACTCCAGAGTCATTTTGGATTGTTAAACTCCAAATTCTTCAGTTTTTCACTAGTGACCTGGATTTCTGCTTTTAATTCCCTAACACATACATTTTATGGTTATTAAAGAAAGAAAAAGGGAGTCAGTAAAATGGCTCAATAAGTAAAGGTATTTCTCCACTAAGCCGATGACCTGAGTTCAGTCCCAACACCTACACGGTAGAAGGAGAGAATGGACTGTGCCAAGTTGTCCTCTCACATTGCACATGTGCTGTGATGAACATGCACACACATAAATAATAAATCTAGTCAATTTTTTTAGAGAAAAGGGCCTCTTATTTAGCCCTTGTATACGAACAATTACTCTACATGCTACATCTCATACTATAAAGATTCCCTTACCTTTTACTAATTGTATTTAGATGAAAGATTCCTAAATCACCTCTATAACCCTTTTGTAGAAGTTCATGCTAACCCTAAGCAGGCGCCAATCCTGGGCACACTGATTCCCCAGCTTGTTTGGTCTAACCTCTGACATGTCCTTTACTTTTGCAGTGATTTGTCCAAGCGCTGGCAGTGGTGGCCATCCTGACAACAGCTCTGTGATTTTCTACAATGACACAGAAGTCCAGCAGTTTGAAAAGTGGTGGAATAAGTCCAAGACAGTGCCCTTCTACCTTATAGGGCTCCTCTTGCCGCTGCTCAACTTCAAATCTCCTTCGTTTTTTTCCAAGTTTAATATCCTAGGTAAGGTACTGCTTTGTGGGACTTCAGAAGTTTGAGTGGGGAGACAGTTACCTTCCTGGCTGTTCAGGTCTACTTAATTTGTTCATTCATACAATACATTAATTTTGTTGCTTTTTGTTTTCCTATAAAGTTTGACACAGAAAAATGGACACAACCATTTCAGGTTCCTCTTGCCTTTTGGGAGTTGGCTTTCTTGATATGAATCACCAGGTTTCCCATTCCAACCTTCTTGAACAATTCATTTCCTGTCAGAGTACAGCTAGAGGAAATAGACCCTATTTAAGTTGACAAAAAGACCTTCTGTGAAAGCTCAGATCTGGTTAACTAAAGGAAATCTGGAGGCACCACTTACAAAGACTTGTTAGACTCAGTCCGTAGGATTTTACCTCCCTTCCAAAGCTTTCCCAGTGGGCAGCTGTGGTGGACTATAATCAGATTCTCCACCATAGCAAGGAAATAGGAGGAACAAACCAAAATGTAGCCCGGGTTCCCAGGAGATGAAAGGAAGGGGTAAAGATGGTCTCTCTGACTGTCTCCCTCAGTGCAGGATGCTTTAAGCCAGCATGAGCACAGGGAGAAAATGAGCTGTTCCATAATCTCGGCCTCCTGTCTTCATCTTTCTGAATCAGCTAATCTCTAAACCCACAGTCCAGCTTATAGAGCTCCTTGTGGTTTCCCAACTCGCTGCTGACTTGCCAGTGGAACAAGTCTTTCACAAGCATATGAATTTACAGAGGGTTTGTTCAGGGAGACACCATGATCCTCAGGCTTCCAACCAGACTTCAAGACATTCCAACTATAACTTCCTCACAGCAGTGGCACCTAAGGGCATTCAGAATCAGGTCTGATTGGCCTCTGTAATGAATGACCTGGAGTTGGAGATACGACTCACTGAGGGGGCACCTGCACAGTTGTATATCAAGGCTCTGAGTTTGATTCCCAATGCTACAGGAAACATTTGTTAATTAAAAATAACACTGCTCTAATTTCCACACTACTAAAAAGTCTGTGTGGCAGAGCTCGCATAGCTGTTTGGTCACCTTTGTCAAATGTTAGCTACTTTTCTCTCTTTACTTTCTTGTCATTTCAAATTAGCTTACAGGCTTTTCCAGTGTGATGAGTGTCTCCCAGCACTTAAAACATGGTTTCATGGTTTGTGTGTTTGCTTTTTCTCTTGTATAACTGATAATTTTGTGATGGAGTCTGCTTGTTGCTTACACTGAATTCCTAAGTTAATTAAACAGTTCCCATTCAGTAAGCACTAGTGAGGTTGCTTGATCTTAGTCTCTTTAGGCTTACTATCCCATTTTTTGTTTCATTTTTTGATAACTCACAAGTGTAATTTTTATTCTTTAGAATCTAGCTTTTTTAAAGAAGATAATTTCTCCAGTCCTGATTTTTAAAGTAATCCATAAGATATGCAAAGATGATAAGTGGTTTCTGGGTTGTCTGTCCCTTACAGGTACAGTGTCGGTCCTCTATTTGATTTTCATTGTTACCTTGAAAGCTATTCGCTTAGGATTCCATCTGGAATTTCACTGGTTTGTGCCAACAGAATTTTTTGTACCAGGTGAGTTTGTCAAAATAAGAGATAACTAACTAGCAATAACGTATCTTTAAGTTAACTACTGTGAAATGTTAATCTAAGACAGGTAATACATGGTTAATGTGATAGCTCTCGCCTGCCAGTCCCAGCAATTGTGAGGCTGAAACAGAGGACTGCCGTGAGTTCTAAGCCAGCCTGGGCCATAGAGTGAGATGCTGCCTCATAAAAACAAAATTAAAACAAAACAAAACAGGACTATAGCCGGTATTTCTGGCAAGTAGAATAACCAGGGCTCTATCATTTTCGGCTTGACACTTGATTATTGGCATTAATTTTATAGTACACTTGAAAAATCAAAATCTTCTCTAGGCTTTCTAAGGAAAATGTTCTTAGAATGTCAGAAACTTAGAACATTGTTATGCATGTTGATAAAACTGCTCATTAAAATGATTGTTCCTGACTGGGCATGGTGGCTCATGCTTTCAACCCAGTATTTAGGAAGCAGAGGCAGGTAGGATTGCTGTGAGTTCAAGGCCAGACCCTGTCTCCAAAACAAAAGAAGGAAAGGAAGGAAGGAAAATCATGGTTCCCCTTATGGATTTTTCTGGAATTTTATTGTTTTTCAGGTTAAGATTATGATTTTTAAATAGATTTTTGCACCTGTCTCATTTCTCCTCTTGATTACAATGGGGCAATTTAGTTTCACCCAGGCTTAAAATATATAGGACATTTTTTAAAAACACCAATAAAACAATGAAGAAATGAATGAATTATACTAAATAAAAAGAGATTAAAAAGTGACTATTACCATATTGCCCTCCAAAATCTGGGACATACATGTTTCCTGAACTCCATGCTACAAAGTTTGAGCAGCACAAGGCCCTTTCGAAGTGACTTCTAGCAATAAATGCCTGGTAGAGGCCCAGTCCAGGAGCTCACAGAAGCCGTTGCAGATGTAGGTGCCCTCTGGCACCCTGACTCATATGAAGCTGTAAGTCCTACTCCATTCGGGCTGCCTTCCACAAATACGTTGCCTCCTTCTCTAGATACATACAGCCAACGGGATGCCCAAGAGTATCTGAAGCTCCAGTTCCCTGCCACCTCTCTGGCGAGAGGCTCTGTGTGAAGAACCGGTATTAAAAGATGATGACCGAGCCAACTTAATGTGGAAACAGTACCTGGAGCGAGAAGACAGCAAGATTGTGTGGGCTTATTTGTGGAACAATTGAAAATTTGCCTTCAGTGCCAGGCCTGTGGGTATCGCTCCACAACCTTCGAGGTTTTTTTGTGACCTGTCTCTGCCCATCCCCAAGAAAGGATTTGCTGGAAGCAAAGTGTCTGTGAGGGAGTTTCAGCCTTTTCACCAAGGAAGAACAGAGTCTGAAAATGCCCCAGTGTGTGAGCAATGCCGACAGAAAACACGAAATACCAAAGAGTTAACAGTACAAAGTTCCCCCCAGGAGGGAAAAAGTGACTGTTACAAACTAATCATAAGAAAATAATACTCAATTCTATTATTGGTTTAGAAAGACTTCTTTCTTTCCAGTCTTCAGTCATCAAGCAGTCTAGAATCTCGGTTCAAGTATCAGGCCTTTATCTCCCTATTTCTTTGCTATAACCTTCCTAGGTTTTCAAGCTGTATAGAGTAGGTAGTCACTGAAAATTGTTGATTATGTTACCATGGCTACTTGTTTTAGACCATTTGACTTTACTGATTTTCCAAAATACTGAGCCTTGAAAGGGCATGGTGGTGCACACCTCTAATCCCAGCACTAGGGAAGCTGAGGCAACTGGATGTCAGAACAGCCAGATGTGAGAGACCCTGTCTCAAAGAAAGATTGAAAAAAAAGAAAAAGCACTGATGTTTCCATCAGTATGGCAGTATTGAGTTTTCCCACTAATTGTCTAAAATAGTCCAGCATATTGTTTTTAATGTTACATCTATTGTGTTAGTAAACTGAAAATAGATACCCAGTGTGACTACAGAGATGGCCTAGCAATTACAAATATTTGTTGCCCTTGCAAGGGGCTAAGATTTGTTTTTGAGCACCTGCGTGGAGTCAACACCCCCACCTGTAACTCCAGCTTCAAGGGATCAGTATTCTCTGGTACCTGTGCTCAAATGCACATACTCACACACAGGCACAATTACACATAATCAAGCATAAAATAAATATATTTTTTAAAGTGCATAACCAGGATGGATAAATAGTTATCTGGGAAACAGAAAAGAAGTTCTTAAGTAGATGGTAAGTCATTCATTTTCCACTATCCAGTATTATATGGTATGAAGGGGAAATAACGAAGATTAAACAAGGTGTAGTTTCCATTAGGATGCTTAAAGACTGAAGAATGAGATGTGTCCTAAGTGTTTTCTGAGAGGCCAATTAAAAATCAAGAGAACAGTGGAGAGGAAAAACCTTTACCGTCCTCATGAAAAGTGCCATCATTTTACAATTCTAAAGATATTTATGTATTCATGTTTCTTTTACAATTACTTATTACATTTATTTATTTGTGCACATACCATAGCCCGTGTGTGGAGGATATCACAGGACAGCTTGTGAAAGTCAAGGGTTCTCTCCTTCAACCTGTGGGTTATTGGGTTTCTATTGCTTTTTGTTTATTGGGTTGCTATTATTGCAACGAAACACCATGACCAAAAAAGCAAGTTGGGAAGGAAAGGATTCATTTAGCTTACACTTCCACATTGCTGTCCATCACCAAAGGGAGTCAGGACAGGAACTCAAGCAGAGCAGGAACCTGGAGGCAGGAGCAGGTGCAGAGGCCATGGAGGAACACTGCTTACTGGCTTGCTTCCCCTGGCTTGCTCAGCCTGCTTTCTTATAGAACCTAGGTGTCAGCCCAGGGATGGCAGCACCCACCACGGACTGGGCCCTCCCCCATCAACAATCACTAAGAAAATGTCTTACAGCTGGATCTTTTGGAGACATTTTCTCAACTGAGGCTCCTTCCTCTCTGATGACTCTAACTTGCATCAAGTTGATGTAAAACTAGCCGGTACGCTGGGTACGGAACTTAGGTTGTCAGGTTTAGCAACAAGAGTCTTTACTTGATGAGCATCTCTCTTGATCATTATTCTTATTTCTAAACTTTTACCTTTTAGTATGTCTATCATCGACTTTGCTCTCAGGTAGTAGTTGGGGATAAAAGGTTAAATCTCTACTTAAGCATTTACTCTACTTTCCTACTAACTCAAAGACCTTTCTCCACTAAGTAATGCCATGCAACCAACTGGCTTTATGTATTGTCTGTATGGTAACCAGTCCTAATTTTATACTTCCAGCCCAGATCCCCTATGAAGTTCTTTCTCATGTGTCCAACTCACACCTTCTCTCTCTTTACTTCGATGTTTATGGATGTATCAAGCTCAAATTGGCAAAGACCAAATGTTTGCTTGTTTGTTTGTTTGTTTGTTTCAGTGTCCATCCCTATCCATCAACATGCATGACTTGCTCTTCTGTGGCCTCCCCCCACCTTAAAACAGAAGCTGTTTTCCAGTTGTTCTGATCAACACTGTATAGTCTGACCATTTTCCATCCACACCCAACCCATCCACAGAGTGTGTCTGTTTTATCTTTTAAAACAGTTAAGAATATAACTTCTTACCATCTCCACCAAAAAAAACTATGTCAAGCTATTAATCTTTTGTCTGGATTATTGTAGTGCTAATTAATTTTGTCTGTCTCCTCCACCCTATGCTATTCTACACCCAGCAGCTAGAGTTACATTTGCAAAACAACCCAAGCTAATATGGTAGTGCATATTTGTGATGCCAGCCCTGAAAGAATCTGTAGTTTAAGGCCAGCCTGAACTACTTAGTAAGACCTGTCTTAATGAAAAACAACAAAAACCAAACCAGAACCCACAGAACTCTTTAATGATTTCCCATCTCACTAAGAATGACAGGTCTTAGAAAAAATAAAAGAATAGTAGGTAGTGCTTGGATCTGATCTGACCTGACTCTGTTCTTTCTGACTTAATCCCCACCACTTTCCCTCTTACTCACTGATTGCAACCGCACTGGCTTCCTTGCTGTTGTCATTCATTGTTCCCTGTATATGAGATTCCCTGTTCTCTCAGATGCTCAGATGGTCCTTGTTGTTATGCAAGGTCTTCTCTAACTACCTACCCTCGCCCAGGCTTCTTGGAACTTTTCCTTAAAACTCTTATCAGTACTAACCTTATAGCAAGCACCTGTGATATCTGTTACTAATTCCTGATTCTAGTGAGTTGGAGTCTTGGAGGCCCCAAATTATTCTAATCCATTTGGCTCCCAAGCTTCACAAAATAGCAAAAGTTACAGTAAAGGGAGATTTATCCAGAAATATTTCTAAATGTTTTGGTTTCTTGAATTCAGATACCAACAATTAATTTCCTATTTATGTATCTATCTCGTTTAACTGTAACATTACTCTCTAAGAAAAGTAGTATTATTTATATTCTTTAAACTTCTGTATTACTTTTGTATCCCCAGATCCTATGATACTTGTTGGCACATAGTGAATGCTAATAAGAAATAAGTGTTGAGGGTCAATGAGATAGCTCAACAGGTAAAGGCACCTGCTGCCAAGCCTGAGGACCTGAGTGTGATCCCTCACACCTACACTGTACGAGGAGAGAACTAGCTCCCTCAAATTGTCTTCTGACCACCACAGCCATACTGTCACGCACACACACACACACACACACACACACACACACACCACACACACAGTATAATAAAGATGTAAAGACATATTTATTGAATAAGTAAATGTGTTTATTTTACTTCCTCCTAAATCCCATGAAAATAAGGGTGAAGAGAGACATGATGAAGGTGAACTAGAAAACAGTAGGGACAGGCCAAGTGGGAAGCCAGAGCAAATTGCCAGAGGTAGACAGATGTCCTCGGTGCCATTTTTCAAAGAAAAAGTGCAAAGATTGGTGTGTCGTAAAGATTGAGAGGGGAGAGTTTATAATTGTTGAATAAAGTTTGAGGAGGAATTAGCATGAACTAGATAATTAAAGGACTAAAAAAAGAACGTGTTATTTATTCCCTTCAGAAAAGTAGGTCAAAGAAAAGAGTTTTTATGTAAAAGGAAACTAATCATAATACATTCCATGGCTTATTATGAATTCAGTCATAATCACAAAAATAAGAACTTGATTTTTCAAATCCAAATTAAAAATAGGGTTATTTAGCACTTCCCATCCCCATGTTGGCGATAAGCAGGCACCAACCACCACAGCTAGTTTATGCAGTGCTGAGAACCAAATCCAGTTCCCTCTCCATGCTTGCCATGCACTTCAGTGACTGAGCACATCCCCAGTATTGTTTAACTTTTAACAGTTTTTGTTTGTTTGGGTTCCCCCCAGGGGACGGTGGGTAAGGGGCAAAGTTTCATGTAGCTTAGGCTGGCCTAATGTACTGTGCAACTAAAGATAGTCTTCAATTCTTGCTTTTCCTGCATTTACCTACACAGTGCTAAGAATACAGGTATGTGTCACCATGCCAGGCTAAGTTTTGTCTTTTTTAAAGATTTATTTATGTAGATAGTGTTCTGCCTCCCTGTATCCCTGCAGGCTAGATCTCATTATAGATGGTTGCTGGGAGGGAATTGAACTCAGGACCTCTGGAAGACCAGCCAGTGCTTTTGACCTCCAGCCCCTACCAGATTAACTTTAATACTGCAATTAAGATGGCATTTCTGAGCTAGGTAAAATCACTCACACCTGTTAATCCTAGCACTCAGGAAGCTGAGTCAGAGGCATTGTCACAAGTTAGAGGTCAGCCTGTGCTACAAAGTGAGATTGTCTTTCTTAGGGTTTCTTTTGCTGTGAAGAGACACTGTGACCATGGCATCATATCAGGTGTCATAGCTTGAGCATGGGAGACCTCAAAGATTACCCCCACAGTGACACACTTCCTCTAACAAGGCCATACTGACTCCAACAAAGACACATGTCCTAATAGTGCCACTCCCTTTGAGGTCATTTTCTTTGAAACCACCACAAAGACCTATCTCAAAAAAAGAAAAAGAAAAAAGCCTTCACAATTCTTTGAAACTGACATCAAAGAGACTTTAGATACTAGTTTACTGTGTGCATGTACTTGTATGTGTGCCACACAAAGGCCAGGGATATTCTTGAAGTATAATGCTAATCATGAGATTGGATGTTATATCCTTTGAAAAGGCATATTAGGCATATTTCGTGTGTGTGTGTGTGTGTGTGTGTGTTTATAAAGTCATTATTCATAATTTCCAAAAGTAGAAGCAACACAATGTCTGTCCCTGGTGAGTATCTAAAGTATGATGTATCAGTACAATGGGATATTAACAACCCTGAAAAATGTCAGGTTTTTAAATTTTTGTTCAAAAATTATTTGTGTCAATCAATTTCAAAAGCCTT
The DNA here is from genome assembly GCF_017639785.1 of Mesocricetus auratus. Lineage (NCBI taxonomy): Eukaryota > Metazoa > Chordata > Mammalia > Rodentia > Cricetidae > Mesocricetus > Mesocricetus auratus. The sequence continues at coordinate 6,832,528 of NW_024429201.1, read as the reverse complement.
AATTTGAAAAGGCAAATTCATCAGCTGTTATAGAAAAGTTGATTGCTTTGAGATGGAAAAGATCAATCAAAGAGAAAATCAATAATCTCAACTCCAGAAACAATTTTAAGGAGAATTTTGTTCACATCCATGACTGAGAGTCAGTTCTGACAATAATGTTCCTGCTACATGCCACACAGCGTTTTGTAAAACAGTACCCACTGCCCTCCAAGAGATACCAGTTAAGCAGTAAAACAATTGGTAAATAATAATCATAGAATGAAGAGGCACACCAGGGACACTGGAGTACAGAGGACTGCAATCAAGAGGGGGCAGAGAAATGATCTCAGAGAAACCTATTAAGGGCCAAAGGGAGATCACTAAATAGAAACTGGAGGATTCTGAGAGGTATGCCATGTACAGTTAAGGCCTGAAGTAGCATGACTCATTTAGGAAATTATGAGAATTTGAATGGCTCAATTGAAAGAATGCTTGTTGAGAAAATGGTAGGAAGTACTAAACAGCAAGAACGAGACTAAAAAGCCTTCTCTTTTAAGCTAAATATAACTCGAAAGGCCAGTTATGACTCTCTCCTCCCCCTCCCACACTTGAAAGATAGGCTTTTGTCCTCAGAAGACCAGTAGAGAGAAGGAAGAATAGTCCTATAGTTCCGTGCTTGAAAATAGAATTTGGAGTGAAGCTGACATGATGAAATGCTACCCAGCACAGGATAAGGTCAGGGGTGCCTTCCCCTCCATTAGGCACTCTCAGTCAACAGTGAAACACTCAAAATCTTTGGGTTACCTAGTATGCAAGAGACCTCGGACTTGATCCTCAGCTCTGTGTAAAACTGAATATGGTGGCTCACACCTCTAATCCCAGAGAGGCAGATATAGGAATATCCTGAAGTTCAAGGTCATTCTCAAGCACTTAGTGGATTTGAGGTCAGCCTGGGCTACATAGATCCCATCTCAAAACAAAAATGAGCCTTAGGATCTAGCATAAACACAGCACAGATGATAACTGAAAACTTCATAGTAAATGATCCAGGGCTCAAACCCCTTAAATCTCAGTTTCTCGGACACTTCCAACACCAACTGGATCCGTTTAAGTAAGCAAGTACCAAAATCAGGTTAGAAAAGCAAGAAATGTGTAAGTGCAGCGCTTCTGCAAAATTAAAGGGATTAGGAGCAGGACTAAGCCTAGTTGAGATATGTAGGAGGGAAGAGAAGAAAAGGAAATGTATTGGACAGAAGTAAACTCAGAAAGTCCTGGCCAGCCACTATGACCCTCAATGCCTCTAGAATAGTCTATATTTACACAAATGTGCCCAAACCCTGATACCCTGCAAGCTCAGGATTGGCTAGTAGCTGTCCAGTGGGAAAATGACTAGTGCAGGATCAGGGCAGCAGACACCAGAGGGCTGCAGCCCATAACCATCAGCTAACAACCCCCTTGCTTAGGTTCTCACTTAAAACGAGATCTAGTGCTGTAATTCCACAGTAATGTATCAGAGTGCTTTAATGTATGGCATGTAAAAATTAAAGTACTCATAGGCTACATTGTCTGTTTTGCTGATTTGCTTTCTTAGAGCTTCTCGCCATTTACTATATAAGAAATATATTTATGTGGCAGGGCACTTTTTGAGACAGGATAACCTTTAGCCCAGGCTAATCTGAAATTTACTGAATAGCCCAGACTGGCCAGAGACTCAGCCTGCTAAGTGCTAAGATTATAGACAAGAACCACTATGATTGGTGATTTCCTTTCCTTCTTTTCTTTTCTTTTTCCTGCTTAGCTGCCTTACTTTGGATTCCAGCTAAAGAGTCTGTCAGTTATTTCTCTGTTAAAAATATCAGCAAGTAAATTCATCTGCACATGATTTTGTCATCATTTTCAAAAATAGTGCTTTTGTCATCATGCACTTGTAATGTTGTTGCTAACTAGAAGTGATCTCAGTTTATTAAGAGGTGTTTCAGAAAGATTATTAGAAAAAGATTTTTTAAACTAACAAAGGAAGAATTTGCCTATACAGTGAATTGCATTTACAGATAAAAAATATAGATGAAAACTGACAGACAGGAAATAGGATAGCAAACAGAATAAGCCAGGCATGGTGATTCATGTCTGCAACCTGAGTGTTGAACTCAAGAGGCTGAGACAGTGAGAAAAAGCAAACAAAAAGAAAAGAAACGAAACAATAGACTACACATTTTCTGCAATCCTGCTCTTTACAGCAAGCTGCCCCTGACATTGTTCTCTGCTTTACCACATGCTTTGCCTAGAACCTACCAATATTGCCAAGTAAAGTGTAGTCTGATTCCACATTAGCTAATTTTTTCACCTATCACCTGCCTACAGTGGTTATAGAATATGATTTTTAAATAATTTCTTATTATAGAAAATTAAGTGGTTAATTTAAAATAAATTCTGTCAACTAACCACTGTGATTCTGTCAACATCTTTCTTTCTTGAGTACATAATCTACAGTTGCTTATGTGTATTTTAAAAAACAAAAGCGAATCACACTTGGCATGCTGCTGGACTCAAACATTTGTCCTGGTATTAAATTTCAACAGCATAAATTTTAAGTACTGTACCCCACTGAGAACTGTATCTCAGTCTAACCGGTAATATTTTTACACAATGCATTTTAGATTTGTCACCCAAGAAGCTTTAGTAACCACTTCTCCATCTGTGATTCCTTTTCTAGAGGAACTTCCCAGACAAACTCAGGTATTGGAGGAATAGAAGATTTTAGTCCTAGACAGACCCTGAATTTAAATCCCATTGTGGGATCTTAGCAAGGGATAACTGAGAAAGTCACAGAATACACCCTATTTCTTCTTCTTTCTCTTTTAAGTACTTTGACCAAGTGTAATGTTCACCTTGAGGGATTTTGTAAACACTTGAATGTTTTTATTCCCTGGAGAAATGATGATGATGATGATGATGATGATGATGATGATGATGATGATAAAAAGGGGATTGTTTTTAATAGGTGCTTGATACTCATTTTCTACTTGTCATTTTAACATTTTTGTTTTTGTCTCTTTTTCTCCTAGAGATAAGATTTGAGTTTCCACAGCTGACTGGAGTGCTTACTCTTGCTTTCTTTATTCACAATTGTATTATCACACTCTTGAAAAACAACAAGAACCAAGAAAATAATGTGAGTTGTCCACTGAGAAACTGACCTTGATATTTCCTAAGGATTAACTTTAATCAATGTTTGATACACTTTATATTTAGAGTAAAATTATGCAATTTGTTTCTTCATCTTAATTTTTAAGCTTAAATTATAGATCAGTGGTCAAACATATGAAACTTTTGGATGGTAACTATTTTAGGCTTTGCCAGCAGTTGTGGAATGAAAATAGCAACAGACAATAGATAAACAATAAAGCTTCATTTACAGAAACAGTGGGTCAGATTTGATCCATAGACCAGAGTTTGCCAGACTGCTATAAAGAATCTACTTAAAAAGTAAAGAGGTATAGCTAATAACACTCCAATAATAATAAAAATGAAGATATTAAAGGAGACAAGAAAAGAAGAACAAAAAATAAATGTGAAAAAGAAACTAAGTAGCAAGATGGGAGATTTAAACCCAGTTACGTTGATGATTACACTAAATATAAATGATCGAAGCATGACAATGGAGAACTGTCAGATTTGTTAAAATAAAATAAAATTAATCCCAGCACTCGGGAGGCAGAGGCAGGCGGATCTCTGTGAGTTTGAGGCCCGGCTGGACTGACAGCCTCCGAAACAATACAGAGAAACCCTGTCTAATAAAACCAAAAATAAATAAATAAATAAATAAAATGAATTATATGTTATCCTTAAGAAACTTTAAATATAAAGCTATAGCTTTGCATACTATAACAAATTAGCTCACCTGTGTTACTAGCAGCACAAATGATAATGTCAGAACCAAAGAGGAGTGATTATATTGTGATCCTTATGGACTGACTCACTTGGAAATGCCATGACAACATATATAAAATCTACATTTGAGTAAATACCTAATAGGAATAAGTGCATATTGTGTTTGAATTAGATTTGGCCATTTACTACAATTATAAAAATATTAGTTAACAGTAGTTATTCTTAGTTACTTATAATGTAATATTACAAATAAAGTACTGTCTAGTTGATACTATGAGATCATAATGTTCTTCATTTGTGCTCTTTTTTTTACTTTCCATCTTACGTCTGTTAGTTTTCATAAGCTTATTTGTGAATGAGTCTATAAGCAAGTCATCATGCATTGCAAAGGAAGTGCTTGTGTTCTCTGTTTGCTTTGCTTTAATGTCAAGTTATACAGAAATTATTCATTGAAATACAATTGTTCTCTCTTGAAGAAAGAAAGGAAGGAAGAGAAAGAGAGAAAGAAAGGAAGAGAAAGAAAGAAAAGGAAGGAAGGAAGGAAGGAAGGAAGGAAGGAAGGAAGGAAGGAAGGAAGGAAGGAAGGAAGGAAGACAGAGAGAGAATATAATAATCCAGAGCCTATATTGCCCCAGTGATAGAACTTTAAAAGTCATGAAGTGGGCCTACAGAACAGCACAGTGGGTAAAGGCGCTTGCTGCCAAGTCTGACAACCTGAGTTCAGTCCTGGGATCCACTGACCTTGGAGAGTTGTCTTCTGACCTTCACACACTGTGGCACATGTGTGTTCACACACACACACTGCTAAATAAAATGTAATTAAAATTAAAATAAATGAAGTAACAACAAACGGAAAGTAGACAAATCCACAGTTATAACTAGAAATGTTCTTCCCTCCTCCTTAATAACTGGTAGAACAGATAGACAAAAAAAAAAAAAACAAGTGTAAAAAGCATTAAAAATGCCATGAACCTACTTGATCTAATCGATGTTTATAAAAGTCCTCTTGGTATCAAAATGTATATTCCTTTCAAATACTCAGGAACGCCTTCCAAGACAGGGCACACACTAGGTCACAAAACAAGTGTCAATAAAGGCAAAAGAAAATTATGCCAAGTTCTGTAGCCATAAAGGAGTGAAAGTACAAACTAACAACTCACATTTGGGAATTTACAAATAAATAAAAGTTAACCAGCATCTGCCTATACAACAAATGAATCAAGGAGGAAGTCACCAAAAAAAAAAAAATGAAGGTTACTGAAAAATAAAAATTCAGAATACCAAAGCTTATGGAATTGTCCCTAAAGCTATATTTAGAGGGACATGTACAGCTATAAATGTCTACATTAAAAGTAAAAATGTGAAATCAAAAGCCCGACCTTCCTCCATTTTCTAAGTGCTAGACAGGAAAATCAGGAGTTGAAGGTCATCTGCCACTACATAGTGAATTTAAGGCCAGTCTGAACTATGTAAGACCAAGTTTAAAAAAAAAAAAACACAAAAAGTAGTTTACTAGCAAAGTCATTTCTTTCTTTGTTTTTTGTTTTTTCTTTTCTTTCTTCTCTTTCAATGTCAGCCAGCATTTGGCAACTTGTGCGTCATTCACAGTCTACAGAAGAGATAATTGTGTTGCTCCCTCAGCAATAAACATGATAATTTATAAAGTTGATAGCTGAAAGGAGGCTTATAAAATTAGTAACAAAAAGGGTGAAATGCAATAATCAAAAATGGCAATGATAAAATGAAATTTCATTCAGACATAAGTAGAGTATAAAAGAAATAGCCGCTTATGGAAATGTTGAGACCACTTCCATTTGAGAGACTTCAGATACACAGCCAGAAGAGTTTAGGGTAAGGACATTTGGAAACCGGTTTTCAAGACAAGAAGAAAGATGTCACAGCAGGAGTGACACTGTCAGGAAACTTCACATTAAAAGAGTTCTTGGAGGTAACACACATTATTGAAAGCACAAGGATGAAAAGTTAGAAGCCATGGAAAGCTAGAGCATGACATGTCACTAAGGTATTGAAAAGATGCTTGCTACATATTCTCCAAAAGGATGCAGATGTTAGCCCAACCTTGCACCTTACATCTGCAATCCAACACTAGGGAGGTGGAGACAGGAGGGTCAGGAAATTCAGGGTCGCCCTTAGCTCCATAGTGAGTTTCAGGCCAGCCTGGGCTACAGGAGACCTTACACTTAAAAACCAGGTCATGGAGGGGGAAGTGTAGTTCAAGCTACTCTTAAATTTAAAAAACAAAGCATTCTAATGTCCATTGCTTCCGATTCATTCATTTCTTTATTTGTTCATTTATTGCAATCCTGGGTATTGAACCTAGGGCCCTGTGCACGTGGGCAAGTGCTAAAAAACTAAGCTACATTCCCAGGCCCTTTGTTGCTGACTTTTTAAAATTACAATGCTAAATAAGCACCGATTTTAATATTTTTTCATTCCCTTCTCCATGTGTAGCAAATACAGTTTAATGTTTTGACAGAATTTGTCAAAGCTTACCCAACCATCATAATTTCTCTCTGTGATTGATATCCCCAGCCTCCAGCTGCACAGTAACCTGTGCCGTGTTGCACTGCATAAAGAGACTGCCTGTCAGTGCTTAACCTCTGCTCCCAAAAGTCTCAAGTAGAATTCATTTTCATTTGAAAGGGCGCATGTCTCTTCACGGGAAGCCGAGAACTGGATAGGGACATGGGCGCCTACGTTCCTTGCCCCAGGGCTGAGGCAGTCTCTGTCTGTCTTATTAGAACAGTCAGGACCCTTCAGATGTGGTCAGTGGTACAGCGCCTGCTTAGCACTTGTGAGGCGTGGGTTTAAGAGCCAGCAGTGCACCCAGAACAAAGTAGAATGCTGGACCCCATGAGTTCTCCTTCTGCTGAGTTGGTCAGCGGGGGCTTGGTAAAACTAGTGTGAATATTAAGTGCACTACTAAAATCTGTCTTCAGCTTTTGTCACTTATGGGAGATATTTTTTAAAGAAATACTTATAGGCTGGTGTTTAAATGGATTTTTTTCTTTTAATTGTCTTAACTAAAACTACAGTATGAAGTGATGGTCTAACTTTTAAAGTTTTGGGTTTTTTAGGTTTTAGTTTTCTTTTTTTATTATTAATTTTTTTTTTAAGTTTAAATTTAGATTAGAAACATGGTTGCTTCACAAGTCAGTTCCAGGTCCCTCTCCCTTTCCCTCCCCTCCTCCCGTACCCTCCCCCAACTCCCCCATTATCCCCTCATTTCCCCAGGGAGGGTGAGGCCCTCCATGGGGGTGTCCATAGACTGTCATTTCATCCAGGGCAGGGCCTAGACCCTCCCCCCAAGAGTTCAGGGTGAGAGTTCATCTCAGATTGTTGGATGGGAGTCCAAAGTCCATGTGTATACTCGGGATGAGTACTGATCTACTGCCCAAGGCTCAATAGATTACCTAGGCCTCCTCACTGGCACGCACATTCAGGGGGTCTTGATCAGTCCCATGCTGGATTCCCAGGCATCAGCCTGGGATTCAAGAGTTAACCCTTGTCAGGTCAGCTGTTTCTGGGGTTAAACCAGCCCAGTCTTAACTCCTTTGGTCATCAGTCCTCCCTCTCTGTTACTGGCTTTCTTGAGTTCAGTTCAGTGTTTAGCCGTGGGAGTCTGCCTCTGCTTCCATCAGCCACTGAATGAAGTTTGTTTCCCAGACTCTCTGACCATGGGATTCTAGGCTGGCATTCCCCAGATCTATGTCTAAATTCCATATATGAGAGAGTACATGCCATGTTTCTCTTTTTGTGACTGTGTTACCTCACTCAGGATGGTTTCTTCTAGTGTCATCCATTTGCCTGCAAATCTCAGGATTCCATTGTTTTTTCCTCTGAATAGTACTCCATTGTGTAAATGTACCACATTTTCCCTATCCACTCTTCGGTTGAGGGGCATCTAGGTTGCTTCCAAGTTCTGGCTATTATAAACATAAAAATACGTTTGTACATAAAAATATGGAACATAAAAATATGGAACGCTTCACGAACTTGCGTGTCATCCTTGCGCCGGGGCCATGCTAATCTTCTCTGTATCATTCCAATTTTAGTATATGTGCTGCCGAAGAGAGCACAGGTTTTAGTTTTCTAAAACTATTTTGTGTGTGTACAAATGTCCAGTGTGCACAGAGAGGTCAGAAAAGAAATTTGAGGAGTCAGTTCGCACTTCCTTCATGCCTGTCCTGAGGACTGAGCTCAGGCCGTGAGGCTTAGCAACAAGTGCCTTTCCCTGCTGGCCCTGTTCTAACTTTTTTGTAAACAGCAGTTACACTTCGTTTTTTAAAAATGTTAGTCACTACAAAGAAAATGAACATTTATGAAGTACTATGTGCCAGCAGCATCCTAGCTACTCTAAATGTATGGAAATATATAGTGTCTTGATTTATACTGAAACTGGCTTTTATATTGGCACAAATTAAGCTAAACAAATACTATATTACTTGAGTTATTTAATGGTTACACCTTTTAAGAGCTTTCACTAAATAATTGACTGAAAAATGCTCAGTTAATAGCAAGATACAAAATTTGGGGGGAATTAAAGTCAAAAAAATCTGAGAGTTGTGAAGACATTTGAAAGTAAAAAGCTAGTCTTGCCCCCCAGTGTTCTCAAAGCTGGACCTGACCCCTTCCCTCCCAGGCACAGCTGCACTGGCATAATGGCCCAGCTTTCCAAGTCTGACTTTCCCTCTCCAAACTTTTGTCACTAAACGTAAGTTTGTATGCGTGTATCTGAACTGTATATCATTTTAATAACCTGAAGCATATTTGACCAGAAAAATATTAGAGGGGTGGAAATGAACTTATCATCAAGATACAGTCTATGTAGATATGTGGGTTCCACATACCTGATGGTTTTTGTTGACAGACCTCATGCAGAGCTTTCTGTGTGGTTTTGTTGTTTGATCTCATCGTTGCCCCGCTTTGGTCTTTAAAGTGATTCAGCATATCTTCCATCTCATTTGCTATGACTTTTTCTTCTTGTCTGAGTCTGCAGAGACTTGGCTACACATCAGAAGTTTTTGTGTAAAAGTTTGGGGTAGATCTGTGTGGCTATTGTCTGTCATTTTTCTTAGCGAATGCTCTATAGGGTGGTATTTTCACTATGACCAGTACATGGAACAAATAAACTGTGTTTGCCAAGCAGAAGTGTTCCTAGGGTTACTTTTGACTTTGTTGTAAATCTAGTCCTTGTTGGGAGTTGACATTCTACCTGTCTTTAGTCCTCAGTTCCAGCCATTGCTTAGTTATGAAGCAGAGGCTGCTGCAGGCTTCTTGACACAGATTATTACCTCCTCATACTGTGCTTTTATCTCTTTCCGAACATACTCTTTGCTTGGAGCCTCTTCCTCCACCACTATCAGGACAGGGTCTCAGTGTAGCCTAGGGTGGCCTCAAAGTCACTATGGAGCTGAGGGTGACTTTGAACCCCCAATTCTCCTTTCTCTATCTCCCAATCGCTGAGGTCACAAACAGGTACCATCATACTCAGTCACCATAATTTTCCAAAAGATGCCTTTTCCCGATACCGAGATGACATGAGCTTCAAAGAATAGCTAGCCCCAATATGTGCATGATATTTGTGGGCAGTATGTCTTCCAGATCATGCTGCACCTCGACTGCTTTCGAATACAAATGTCCTTTCTGTTCATCAGTATTCCCATATGAAAACAGACACGCAGCTCCTGTCTGAGCTGTCCCTAGTGTGTGCTGAGTACATGTAACAGTCTCTTCACAGGCGTGTGTTTTCTCAGATCTCTGGTTGTGCTTTCATGTTCTATTCTTTGATACTCCTTTTTGCCTCTCTTTTTTTTTCATTATTAAATTTGGTTTAAAAACCTGGAGACTAGTAAACTTTTCACCATAGTAGCTAAGTAAACACAATTTGACACCAGAAAGACTTTGTTTGAAGGTTGGAATATTGCCTTCACAAACTACTCACCGTGTAAAAGTTTTGTGACTTAAACTCAACTATAAAGAAAAGGACTGCAGCTACATTAAGGTTTTATGTGGATCAGATGAAATGACACTCGGTGCTTAGCACAGATGCTGGCATCTAGAAGTAGTGTGTTTTATCTATATCGAGTCACTGCCACCATTACCAGGGTGTCCCCTGGCAAGACCACAATACCTTCAGGTGGGTTAAGGGCATGAAGAAGAACCATTCTGGAAATGGCATCATGCATGTGAGCAACCGCTTCCACAGTAGATGTCTATGGACTGTGATTGTTTAGCACATTCCCTCAGATTGGATAGTGAGTGCTCATAACACAAGGGTCTCTATGGGAAAGAAGCACATAAAAAGAGACATAGAGAGTGCAGACGTGTCCACGGGCCAGCTACCAGTTACTAACGCCCACTTCAGAATTCAGTGTTCCGACTTCAGGGGCGGGGTGTGCCATGCTTCTTATTTAGAAACACAGTGTGCCAGGTAGGCCGGCTGCCAGGTCATGCCTGCATTTTATCCTACAAGTTCCTGCTGTGTCCAGTATTGCACTAGGTAGTATTGGAGTATAAGATGAAAAAAACAGTCTTTGTCTCCAGGATCTCGTGGTCCAATGGTATGGATCTATTTAGAAGAAAACTTTATGATAAAACAACTATTAAACTTGGCCATTTTTTTTATGTCAACAGACATCTTTCCACTCAATAACATTTTTCAAAAAACTGATAATTTTGGGAACTAAAGCAATGACTCAGCCTTTAAGTGTGTGAGCTATTCTTGCAGAGAACCCAAGTTCAGTTCCCAACACCCACATTGGACAGCTCAAAACTGCTTGGAACTCTAGCTCCAAAGAATCCAACACCCTTTTCTTACCTCTGTGGACACCTGGGCTCCTGTACATACATGCACACACACACACACACACACACTTTAAAATATAAATACTTGTAATCAATCCTTTTTAACTGTATTGTTTTTGTAATAAAAGTTAATGGCAGTTAGAATATAAACATTGCTGCTCTTGGCTAATGTCCTGAGAACTGGGAAGTTGGGAGGGAACACTGTTTTGTTAGAAAGCACTGACCTTAGAATCATCATTCACATCTCCTGAAATTTCACTTAGGTAAAGGTTTTATAGGAAGTTGTACTAAAATAATAGTCAGATGGTATATAAATTAAAGACTATCCATGAAATCCTTCCCATCTCCCTTTCTCTCTCTGACACAGTTGTTTTCACCTCTCCAGGTTTTGTCTTTTTTTTCTTCCATTTTCCGTGTGTGTGTGTGTGTGTGTGTGTGTGTGTGTGTGTTGGGAATTATCTTCAATTGTTCTTACCTCTTTGTGGAAGCAGAGTCTCTCAGTCAAACTCAGAGCTCACAGATTTGACTTGTTTTGCCAATCACATTGCTCTGGGATCCCATCTCTCCCTTCCAAGACTGGAATTGTAGGCCAACTTGGCACTGATGTGGGTTTATGGAGAGCTGAACTCCAGTCCTCGTGCTAATTTGTAACAAGCACTTTAACCACTGAGCCATCTCCCTGGTCCCCCAAGGTTTTCTTTTCTTAGGGGCCTTTATTGAGTTGGACAAATGATTCAGCAATTAAGAGAGCGTACTGCTTTCTCAGAGGACTGGGGTTCAATCCCCAGCACCCACATTCAGTCACCCACAACCACCTGTAACTCCAGCTCCCAGAGTACCCTTGGGCACCAACACTCACGTGCACCCACAAGCACACACATGCATAAGCATAATAAATCATGTTTTAAATGAGGCTATCTTAGTTCTTGAGCCAGCTTTAGTAGGTGGAGAATGGAATGCCTTTAAAGTGTTGTAACTGAAGCCAACTACTTTTTATACGAAAATAGGCATTTCTTGATTTCTTTTTGCTCAGAGTGTGACACAGCCCCAGGGAAAACCAAATTCTACCCTGAGCTGGGACCTAGAGCTTCATGAACTAAAGAGAAAAAATTTAGAAGCCCTAAAGCTCACTAGACAGTAAGCTCTCAGAAATTTGAAAGGACTGGGTCCAACTTGCATAAGCGTCTAGCTCCAAAGGCCTACCCACTATCTCATTTCTGATACTGAATCCTGGGTTTGTTTTCAAACTGAATGTCAGTTTAGACGTGACCTTAAGATTTTTCATGGGCTCTTGTTTTCTTTTCAGCCAGATTTATGAATCTCAAGTTTATAAAACACTGCTGTTGCTTCAGCCCATTTTAGGAGTCATCCAGAAAAATCCAAAATGTTCCCTAATTCCAATGTCTGAACATTCTTACTATGTTATCAAACTTCAAGACTGCATATAATTTGTTCTAATCTGTTTTCCTAGCTTTCACGTAATTTCTATCCAAGATGAATAGGCCTGTTGCTACAATTTAGTTGTGTTGAATTGTTTGGCTGTAACTTAAGTGGTAATGGAGACCATTTGCAAGCTGTGGAATCTGCTCTGTTTGGATCTAGCAGCTGGCTGCTTTCAGTCTCTTCTTGGAGCTTTTCTTTTGCATGGACTGGGAGGGTGGGAACAGCGGTGGAAGAAAGCAGGCCACTTTATTTAATACTCTGTGTTTGTTTGCTGACTCGGGTAATAGCTTTGGACAGCTATTTGAGCAGCTGCTTTTTAAATGTCCTTTTGTTTACTGTGTAGGTTTTTAAAGCTTGCCCTTAATCCGTACTTGTCTACTCTTTAACTGGTGCTCCTCCTTTGGTAAATATAGTTTAACGTGTTCTACCCCTGTGACCTACGCATACTCTGATGATATAAGCTAATCTACTAAAAAAGAATTTTAAAATTTCATAGGTCAAACCAAAAGTGGCTTATATGTCCTTGTTGTCTTTATTTATTATAATTATTTTTTAATTTGACAAATGTTACCTTTTGAGATTAAATTAGAATTTCAGTTGTGTTAAACCACAGTTTATATTAGCTCTCAAAGTCTTCTAACAAGTAGTTTAGTCTACATACTCCACACAAGTTAAAAAGAAAAACTAGCAGAGTAATTAAATGAATGTGTCTGTGTGTGTGTGTGTCTGTGTGTGTATAATTGCATTTTGTGAAATTTAAGTAGGAAGTATACAGACCCATATGAAATAAAAAGATACATGTGGATTTATTTGTCAGACGCCTTAGTGTGTTTACGTAGACTTACTGTAAATGTCTTCATATTGAGTGAGCATTTTATCCTGTGTTTATATACAGGTGAGAGACCTGTGCATTGCTTATATGCTGGTGACACTGACTTATCTCTATATTGGTTTCCTGGTTTTTGCCTCATTTCCTTCACCTCCATTATCCAAAGATTGTATCGAACAGGTAAGGTGCTGTGTACACTTGTGTGATTTTGCGTGTGTACCAGGGAGAACAATACAGGAACCAGAGGAGTCAGGCCTGGACTTGAATGCCACCTCCACCTTCCCTGTCCTCTTCCAGGTTTCGATTTTTCTTTTGCATCAAGTAACATAATACATGCAGGCTCCATCTATCTGATGGATTCTAGAATAGAGTTCTGCTTGTTATGCTCAAATGCAGCTACTCTGCAGCTTGTTATGCTCAAATGCACCCTCATGTACATGCATTTCCCTTTGTACAGACCATGGTTACCAGTGTTCACATGGATTTCTAAAACCTCCACCGAGAATCCACACAAGTCCCTGATTTTCAGAAGCTTGCTTGTGGGAATGTCCTGGATGAACTGGCTTTAACTCATTGGTCTTTAAGGACAGATAGGACTCTTCTTTAGAGACTGAGTAACACAGAGCAAAATAAAGCAGACCATTTAGCTATTAAAACGTGAGAGTCAGAAACAGTAAGAGAGAAATCCTTCACTAAACAGTTGTAGTGAAACTTTGGGGTATTAAAGAATTTCTCATGAAGAACAACATTTCACAGGTGATTTTCTAGGAGTCTAGTGCTCGTGTGTCTAGTCGGTTGCAAGGTGTGTTTCAGCAGTGTTGATAGGTTCTCTGCAAGGAGTCAGGGCTGTTGCTGTGTGGTGGCTGGACATGTCCTCCTCTTCATTGTGTGGTTTGTGCAAGGAGTCAGGGCTGTTGCTGTGTGGTGGCTGGACATGTCCTCCTCCTCATTGTGTGGTTTGTGCAAGGAGTCAGGGCTGTTGCTGTGTGGTGGCTGGACATGTTCTCCTCCTCATTGTGTGGTTTGTGCACGTTCTTTGGCAGCCAAGTGTTTGCTGAAAACTTCCCTGATATGAATAATCCCACATAAAGATGACTTCCCTGGGAGTGGGAATATTTGTGGCATTCATAGTTGGAAGGGAAAATGTAATTCTGAGTTACTAACTTTTTCAGATACCAAACTGAAATGAAGAAAACAAAAGTGAATCCTTTCTACTTAGTGCTAGACTAAGCATTGATGACACCAGGTGACAGATGTCCTCTCACCATGCACACTCCTTGAAGTGCTGCAGTGTCTGTCTGTGGAGGAAAAGCAAGAGAGCTATAGTAAAGATGCGATGCATTGAATTTAGTTTGCTATTTAAATAAACCAGGGACAAATTTACTTAGTGTAAATGAACTTTTTAGAGCTGGTTTTCTTGGTCTGTCTGTTGTGAAGAACAAGGTTTTTTCATTGTTTTAATGTTGACTCATTTTCAGACCAGAACATTCATAAAGCAGAATATGCCAGTGTTTTTAATCGATTTCTATATAAGTTTTGGTTTCTGTACTCACCTCTTGACAAATAGTTAGCAAGCCATTTGTAGATGGCCATCAGCATATAAACCACTCTTTGGGTATTGCCTGTGTTCGTGCTAAACAGAAAGTGTTGTGAATTTGAATGTACTGCACTGAGTGTTGACATGATTCCGTTGTCTTTCTTGGATTAGAACTTCTTAGACAACTTCCCTAGCAGTGACACCCTGTCCTTCATTGCAAGGATATTCCTGCTGTTCCAGATGATGACTGTCTACCCACTCCTAGGCTACTTGGCTCGTGTTCAGCTCTTGGGCCATATCTTCGGTGACGTTTATCCTAGGTAAGGGTTCTTCTCTTGACCAGCAAGATGTGCCAAGCAACAAATGACTGTGCAAACAGGTCAGTTTAAAGTTTAACTGATCCTTTTGCTATAAAAAACAATTTTGCCTAATGAAAATGGTTACTAAGGATAGATCATAAGGTCCTTTTCCCAGAAGAGCTTTAAATAGAGATGCCACTCCCTTGACCGGGTCAATCTGGTGTCCATCCCTTCCAGGAGAGTCACTTAGCTCTGATGTCTATTATTATCTATGTGAGGATTTAACTGCTATTAAGTACACCTTGCCAATACTTTCATTATTAATATTAATACACGTATGCTTATTGATAGCTGTACATTTCTATAGAAATGCTCAGTTGTGTAGAATTGAAGATGAAACATAGAATGAGTTTAAATTCTTATTTCATATATAACATGAAATTTATATTTATATTTATATTTATAGAATGAGTTTAAATTGCTATGGGAAGTTTAGCCTTTTAATGGCCTAGAGGAATTGCACATCCTTTTGAAAAAGATCTGTTCAGGTTGCTACCCTTATCCAACAGAAATTTCCATGTAATATAATTGTGTCTCCCAGCTTTCCTGAAGATTTCTCACAGTCCCCTGGTTAATGTTACAAAAGCAAAAAGTATCTAGCCTTGTTTTATTGGAAATAAATTAGCTTTGGGAGGGGAGATATTTGAGACAAGGTATTGCTGTGTGGCCAGAGCTAGCCTCAGCCTCCCAAATGGTGGGCTTGTAGGTGTGAGTGGAATAAATATTTTAAAGGACAAAAACTTGTAAATACAATACATGAAAACATTTATAATAACATACTAAACAAGAGTTTAATTAACTCTTAAACAATATTAAACAAATAGTTCTTGTTTGTAGTCTGTCCCCTCATGAAATAATTCAAGAGCTATCAGGTATTCTTGGTACATTGATACGATGGCCTCTTGTACATTAATGAGTAGCAAGCTACAGTTTTAACTGCTAATCTAGAACACTGGAGTTCAGAAAAAAAACAAAGTTTCTGTTTGTTACTCCATTAGCTCTACTGTATTTGTTTCACAAAAATAAATAAAGTAAACCCAGTGAAGTCATAGATGAAATATTTCTTGACTAATGCATCCCTCCTTTCTTCAGCTGTTTTTTGTTTTTTTGGGTTTTTTTGCTGCTTTTTTGAGACAGGGTTTCTCTGTGTAACTCTGGTTGCCCTGGAACTTGCCATGTAGACCAGGCTGTCCTCAAACTCAGAGATCACCTGCCCCAGGATCCCAAGTGCTGGGATTAAAGACTACCATCCAACTTTTTTTCTTTCTTTTCCTCTTTTTTTTTTTTTTTGGTTTTTCAAGACAGGGTTTCTCTGTATTGCTTTGGAGGCTGTCCTGGAACTCGCTCTGTAGACCAGGCTGGCCTCGAGCTCACAGAGCTCCGCCTGCCTCTGCCTCTCGAGTGCTAGGATTAAAGGTGTGCGCCACCAACAATGCCCGGCTCATTTTCATTATTTTAATGAAGACCATTAGAGTGGTTTTACTTCTTGGGAAAAAGTCTAAGCTCTACCTTTTGTGATCACATGATGTCTTCCCTGTGATAAGAACACACTGTCATTTGTCCTACAGTTGCATGTTTCACAGGCAGTGCATGAGTTTTTTAAACTCAAGACTTCTTCATACTCTTCAACTTTATTGAGTATTACCATGAGCTTTAATTTTCAAAGGCGCATTATCAATATTTAATGGAAAAAATTAAAACTAAGAATTTTAAGGTTTTTATTGATTCCTTAAAAGTCAGTAAGTCCAAACATAGCAACTCACACCTGTATTCCCATCCAGTTAGGCAGTAGAGGCAGGAGAGCCTCAAGTGTGAGGCCAACTTGGAAAATAGGTGCAGCATTCTTGAGACCCTGGCTTCCCCTTCAAAAATTATAAGTCAAACTATTATTTGTTAACATGAATAACATTTTTATAAAAAATAACTGATCCCCCCCAAATTGTTTTACAGTTAAAACCCCTTTAATGTCTGCTTTCTGGTTGACAGTTGAAGTCTGTTTCTGCATTGTCTGTTATACTATTATTTCATTTAAATATGTGAAGAAAATTCAGCCTCATGTAGATGTATAGTTGGAAAAGAAGAGGTACTTTTTTGTAGCCTTGTCAGATAATTGTGAATGTTCATCTTTGGTGCTGTGAAGAGTCTTGGCACAGCATAACTCCTCGTTTGCATTGTACAGTTGGAAAGCTGGTTGTCTTAAACCCAGTTGAGCTCTTTGCTTCTCTGTCCCAGAATGATGTATAACACCATATTTGTCTATATTGGTCTGCAGAGTTCTGTAGGTCCCTCAGATGTTCACACACTTTTATGTCACTAGAGCTCACATACATTAATATCACTACCTGCTTCATCCTAAAATGTCTTTACATTTTGGGAAACCATCAAGCTCACAGTAACAAATGATGAGTTCTCTAAAATCCTAGTTTTTATTTGAAAACTTGTTTGTCCCTATCAGCAACAAATACTGCCTGTTGTTTTCCTTAAAGGACAAACTCACCAACATTCATTATAGGAAATGTCAGTTCATCAACAAGTGCAATGCCTGCTATTTTGAAGAGTGGTAGCATCTGTTGAGACTACCAGAGATGTTGGTCCTGCTCTGCTGGCAGCTGTTTTTCCTCAAGACATCAATGTAGTTGAGTGTGCAAATGTGCTTGATTGCTTCCCATTTGATCACATAGAATATTAAAAAGATAATATACTCTAAGGATGAGATCCGATAAATGAAGCTTTGCTCCTTTCACCCGTTGGGTGCTGGAAATCAAACCAGGGAGCATGTTAGGTTAATGTCCCATTGAGTCATATCACCAGCCTGATCATGGACAAAGTTAATAAGTCGCTTTTTCTTGTTTTATTTTTTTCTTGGCAGTGTTGGCAGTGAAAACTCCATCATAGAATACAGATAGGTGCTCTTGCCCTTGCTTTTGTAAAGTGTGCAATATATTGTACTGTCACCAGAATAGTGTTTACCTCAAAGGCTTCCTGAAACAGAATTCATGGCCACACTTGGAGAACCAGCCTCTACTTTGGAAAATAAACAGAAGTTTTTCTTCTAGTAAAACAACAAAGGTCCAGCAAGTTGAAGGTTGAAATTATAAATAATAACATCTTGATGCCTAATATCTATAACTTATCAAGATGTATAACTACATACCATAAATAATTTTCCATACATTTTCATACACTGACAATATTCTCCCCCAAACCTTCCTATCCTCCACTTTTCTCTTTAGATTTTCTTATCTAGTGAGAATCCAACTAGCGTTTTTCCCATTTGTTTAGATAATTCTTGGTTATCTACATAAATAATGATGTTGTTTTTAATAATTTTACTATATTCTGTTAGGTAAGCTGTTGCTTTCCTTGATCTACAATTTTTTAACAAGTACTTTAATAGGTTTCTTTATGGTTTTGTTTTCTCAAGATATTCAAAATAAATTATAACTGGAATGTACACTCCGTTGCCTACTACTAGTTTGCTCCTATGAAATTTGCCTTTTTATAAAACTGGATAAAAAGACTAATTTCACTGTCTTATTACCAACATTGAGCAGTTTATTTCCGTTTTGTTGGCAAATTAATGACAATTATTTGAAAGGTGTTAAGAATGAATTTTAATTGTCCTAAAAATCGGTTATAACTTACCTGTTTTATATCTTTTCTTTCATATAAACCCTCTTCCACCTTCTAGCATTTTCCATGTGCTGATTCTTAATTTATTTATTGTGGGAGCTGGAGTGACCATGGCCTGTTTCTACCCAAACATAGGAGGGATCATAAGGTACACCTATGCACACATACTCTGTTGTCATTGTTGCTGCTGATGCTTTAATTGAATGTACTTTCTGTAAGTGTTTAATACTGGTAGTGTTCAAGTATACTTTCTGGTGTTTGTTAGGGTGCTTCTTAAATTCCATTTTTGCTGTTCTCTGGTACAGAAAGAGCTCTAGGAGCCCCACTGTCCCTCAGCTATCTTTCTCTTCTTTTTACATTTCTCATTTTCCATTGTGTTTATTTTATCTGAAATAAAAAGTTAGCTTCAAAATACATTACTTCTTCGTTGTGCCCAGGAAGCCCTTTATATGTCAACACCATGCCCATCTAACTCTTAATACATCTCTACTCAAAAAAGGGGGGAGGGTTAAAAAAGCAAGAAATTAGTTCTAAGATGGCTCTTTCTTAATATCCTTTCCCTAAAAAAGTTGTGGCATGTTGAAGATGGTACGAAAAAAATTGATGCAAACTGTCACTAGACATATTTTCAGAATAATCTGAGGCCTTCCTCCATATGAACAGCAAACTTGAGAGACATGTCTTCAAAATGGTCTGAAAATATCTTCATACAGACATGAGATTGAGTCACTGTTGTGAGAACCTTTCCTAAGAAAGCAGCAAGCAATAAAAGATAAAGTGTGCTGTGGTGTGTGTGGGAGAGTGTGTTATGTAATGTCGGTGGAAGAGAGTGCCATGTAATGTCTGTGGAATAGAGTGTTCTGTGGAGCCTGTGAGAGAGTGTTGTGTGGAGCCTGTGAGAGAGAGAGTGTTGTGTGGAGCCTGTGAGAGAGAATGTTGTGTGGAGCCTGTGAGAGAGAGTGTTCTGTGGTACCTGTGGGAGAGAGTGTTGTGTGGAGCCTGTGGGAGAGAGTGTTCTGTGGTACCTGTGGGAGAGAGTGTTCTGTGGAGCCTGTGGGAGAGAGTGTTCTGTGATACCTGTGAGAGAGAGTGTTGTGTGGAGCCTGTGGGAGAGAGTGTTCTGTGGTACCTGTGAGAGAGAGTGTTGTGTGGAGCCTGTGGGAGAGAGTGTTCTGTGGAGCCTGTGGGAGAGAGTGTTCTGTGGTACCTGTGGGAGAGAGTGTTCTGTGGAGCCTGTGAGAGAGAGTGTTCTGTGGTACCTGTGAGAGAGAGTGTTGTGTGGAGCCTGTGGGAGAGAGTGTTCTGTGGTACCTGTGGGAGAGAGTGTTCTGTGGAGCCTGTGAGAGAGAGTGTTCTGTGGTACCTGTGGGAGAGAGTGTTCTGTGGAGCCTGTGGGAGAGAGTGTTCTGTGGAGCCTGTGAGAGAGAGTGTTCTGTGGTACCTGTGAGAGAGAGTGTTCTGTGGTACCTGTGAGAGAGAGTATTGTGTGGAGCCTGTGGGAGAGAGTGTTCTGTGGTACCTGTGGGAGAGAGTGTTCTGTGGAGCCTGTGGGAGAGAGTGTTGTGTGGTACCTGTGAGAGAGAGTGTTGTGTGGAGCCTGTGGGAGAGAGTGTTCTGTGGTACCTGTGAGAGAGAGTGTTGTGGTGAGCCTGTGAGAGAGAGTGTTGTGTGGAGCCTGTGGGAGAGAGTGTTGTGGTGAGCCTGTGGGAGAGAGTGTTCTGTGGAGCCTGTGGGAGAGAGTGTTGTGTGGAGCCTGTGAGAGAGAGTGTTGTGGTGAGCCTGTGGGAGAGAGTGTTCTGTGGTACCTGTGGGAGAGAGTGTTGTGTGGAGCCTATGAGAGAGAGTGTTGTGTGGAGCCTGTGGGAGAGAGTGTTGTGTGGAGCCTGTGGGAGAGAGTGTTGTGTGGTACCTGTGGGAGACAATGTTTTGTGGAGCCTGTGAGAGAGAGTGTTCTGTGGAGCCTGTACAGGGAATCAGTGTTCTGTGGTACCTACGGAATATAATGGACTTAAAAGTTCCTGTTAAATTAATCCTCAAGAAAATGGAGGATTGCCTGTTTCTCTGTCACAAACTCATTACAGAATTTTTTTATCCTTGATAATTACACTGAATGCCACAGACCAGTTCATCTTTTCTCATTCGTACACAGATGATAGGAATTCCTCACAGATCCTGAATGACTTTATAAAGGTCAAAAGTGAAGGAGATGAGGGATGTAGTTCATTTGCCCAGCATGCACTAGGCCCTGGGTTCATCCCCAGCACCTTATATAGCAATGTGGCTTTGCAGGTTTGAAATCCTCACACTTACGGAGTAGAGGCAGGAGGATCAGAAGTTCAAGGTCATTCTGATCTGTTTAACAAATTCAAGCCATCTTGGTCTACATGAAACCCTGTATTTAAAAAAGATCAAAGATGAAAGCCTGTCTCCAGAGGTATCTGAGATTTAAGGAACGAATAAAAACTGTTTGTCATTCAGATATTATAAAGAAAGCAGGAAATAATACTTTAAACTCTAACAAGTTTTTTTTGTTTGTTTGTTTTGAGACAGCGTTTCTCGTTTAACAGCCCTAGCTGTTCTGGAACTAGCTCTGTAGACCAGGCTGCCCTTGAACTCAAAAAAACAGCCTGTCTTTGCCTCCTAAGTGCTGGGATTAAAGATGTGTGACACCACCATCTGGATGAAATATAACAAGTTTTAAACTCAAATGTCAGTAACAAATGACAAATTTTGTTGCAAAATGCGACTGAATACAATTTAAATTGTACTGTATTGACCTTAATTATAAGGCATCAAAAATGCAGCAAGATTATTAAGCCAGAATGTTTTCATTTTGCAGGTACTCAGGAGCAGCATGCGGCCTGGCTTTTGTGTTCATATATCCTTCTCTCATCTACATAATTTCCCTCCACCAAGAAGAGCGTCTGACATGGGCTAAATTAGTTTTTCACATTTTCATCATCATTTTGGGCCTGGCAAACCTGATTGCTCAGTTTTTCATGTGAAAACTGTGTTCTCAAGATTTCTCATGGTATTCTGAACCTTGGCAACGGTTTGCATAAAAGAACTTGAAAATGCTGTCACTGCTGTAATTCTAAGTGTTTTTCTAAGATAACTGAAGCAAGGGAATGATGGTCTGCTGATTACTATTTTTGTACTGGAGCAGGGAGGGAGTGATGCAGATGGTCTGAGCCCTTTGCCTTTCTCAGTGCCTCCCATTCCCATGCAGCAAGTAGAAACTTCAGAGGATTCATACTGATTCCTCTATTGATAAGATGGGTGGGTGTGCTTTGCCTGCAGCAAGGAACCTCAGGGGTCTTGGGTCCAGGCAGTGTGTTGCCAGACCCTGTTTCCGTTTCGGTGTGCTCTCGTCCACTTTCTTTCTTACTAGAACGTTTCTACAGCTTACCCAAACCTCTGCTGTTTTAAACAGTGAAACAAATACCTCATTTAAGAGAACTTTCCATGGCATCATTAATGAGTGAATTCCTAACCAAATACTTAATCTGAAGAACAAAAAAAAAGAAATTTAAATAGTATCAATCCATCAGAAAATGCATGTAAATTAAGGCCAATGGCCTAGTTGGCATGAGTCAGTGAGCATTAGATGTCGGGGGTTAGAGGATCCAGAGTTTAGGTCATCCTCAGTTGCATGACCATGAAGCCAGCCTGACTACATAAAGCCTTGTCTCAAGATCCCAGAAGAAAAGACAGGAAAACAAAAAGAAAACGCGTGGTAGATAAACTTGTGCAGAGTGTGTTGCTGTCTGACTCTTAATTTAATCCAGTTCCAGTGACCTAGATTGAGGTAATAGTTCCCAAACCGGATCTTACACATGAACAAATGCAATTGTCCTCAAAGACCCGGAGACTCTTACTTCTCATGTTCTGGAGAATTGCATGGACTGTCACAATCCCAGAGCGGCAGCATATCAGGCTCTTCAGAAGAAAAATAGAATATCTAGGAAAGTTGGGACTCTGCCCAGTGTATCCTGTGTCATTCTGGTTCAGGCTCCAGGAATGGACACCATCTACCTGCTCCTATAACGGGAGAGGAAGAATTTTCCTCCTCAAGAAAAAGCTTGTGTCTGACAAGAAGATTGATAAACCCACGTTCTTAGAGTTAACATCTATTTCCCTTCTTAACTAAAGCAGAATCAGAATCCAGATGTCTGTCTTCCGTGTAACACAGCCTGCATTCCGACCACAACTACTAACATTTAGAGCTCTCTGACTTGGGGCTAAATTGTGTAAAATGTATCATGATTCCACTTCCGAGGACAGTGTGCAGATTTGTGTCATGTCCTTCCAGGTGAAAGGGTTTTATGAACCTAGAAGGAGCTCCAGATTTCAGAGCAGCTTTAATTTCTTTCCATGTAGCTTAGCATCCTGTTGGAGTTCCAGGTCTATGTTTATAACAAGCTGTCTCATCATGAGAACTGTCAAGCACGCACACAAATAGAATGATATAGAAAACCCACACGCACCCATCCCTGGATGCAGCAATTACTGACTTGGCTGAATTTGCTTCACCTGCTCCCTCCCGCTTTTTTCTTTCCTATTGACACATTTAAAAACCAATCTCAGACATTATGTCATTTCATTTCTACAAACCTTAATATCCAGCTAATAGCCCAAGCTTTACACCTAGTCAATTTATCATGGAGTCTCAAAAGCTCTAGCCAGCAGAAAGTGCTGTAGAACTCATGTTGCAGGGGGAAGCACCTTTATGCTTGAGAAACTCTGGAACTTGCAACTCCAGAGTCGAGTTCTGCTGAGAGGCGTTTGGAGATGCTCCCAACTTAACGTCTGTATATTCGTGGTAGTTTCTTTTGTCTTCGAGAACTTTAGGAACCATTTTCATGGCTTTTTTCTCAAAGGCATTCCTGAATGCTCTAGCACATCAACGGTGTGTTATGCGTCAACAGTCAAGGATGATTGGTGTTTGTCCTTCTCACAGATAAAAGGAATATGGCAGGGGATGCCACTCTGAACAAAAAAGGGTCTGGATTTACGCTTTTGTTTTCTTAAAGAGGTTGATCATCTAGACCTCCTAACTGTTAGACAAGCCAAATGGCTCCGGCCCCTTAGTCTCTTCACAAGGCTCCTTTGGCCTGTCACTTGGCTTAGACTGCATGAGTGCATGTCCTGACTGACTCATGGTGAGAATAATGCAATGTGAACTTACACTCAGTGAATCTGACATTCCTTCTTTACTCTCATCTCTGAGCTTTCTAGCTAAACTTCTTCCACTTTTTGCTCCAATGTGGTTAGCCTTTGAATTTAGCTTCTTTAACACACAACTGAGGACACTAAAATTTAAAAGGAGTTTTTTTAGAGAGGTCCTCCTTAGAAATCCTGTGGATGAGCCGGATGATAGCCAGGTGGTGGTGGCGCATGCCTTTAATCCCAGCACTCGGGAGGCAGAGGCAGGTGGATCTCTGTGAGTTCGAGGCCGGGCTGGACCGACAGCCTCCAAAACAATACAGAGAAACCCTGTCTCGTAAAAACCAAAAAAAAAAAAAAAAAAAAAAAAAAAAAGAAATCCTGTGAATGTGTTTGGGCTCTGCTAGCAGTAAATCAGAAAGGGAAAAAAATGGAGCTAAGTTTTATACCTGCGGGTGATCGTGCAAAGTCATTATCATCAGCACACTGCAAAAAAAAAATGTGATTGGAATAAGGAATAAATGTACCCATTGGAAGAGACTGTCTTAAGGGAGCTACTCCATTTACATTAAATGTGTTTTAGAAATGCTATGCAGCTACTGATTGCCTGCCGCCATGGGCTTGTTTTCTGCTTCTACTTGAAACTTACCAAGAAAATGTTTGTGTGTTTTTAATTATCATTCCCATAATTATTCTGTTTAAATATTTGAATAGTCAGCAATGTTCATTACTTTGAGGAGCTAAAGACGTGTAAGGCAGCATGTACATCCTAAAGGGACTGTTAGTCTAGTGAAGAAACAGTGCGCTTGCTCACCAGCACACGGGGCAGTTCATGCTGGGACTGTTGGAGCAGCGTGGTATTCTGGGGAGGAATGGCAGAGGAAGAAGGACTGTCCAGAGGCAAAGGACCCACTTTCAGGTTCTTCCTACTTCCCAAAATTGCATCCACTGCGCTCACCAGCAAATAGAATGATATGTTACATGCATTCGCTTTTATTGGGCAGATTTCCTCTAAATAATAATTGTGACATTTAATTGCTTCTTTATATGATTATTTTCTCTTCTTTATTATCGCTAAAGTATTTAATTCCTATGGCTCTTGGATAAAAAGCATAATTGGTTAATATGGGATGTAATTAGTAGTACACTGGGTGCTATAAACAGATTCTATAAACTTCAAATTTTTAATTTTTTTAAATATGAATATTCAAAATGTCAAATGTTTACATTCATTAATGTAATAGTATTTTGCTTTGTTTCTGTTACCATGATAAAATACTATGAACAAAAACAAGAATGTGTTTTGGCTTACAGTTCCAAAGAGGGAGTCCAAACAGCCAGGAGGCAAGGGAGCAGTAACAGCAAGGCTGGCCAATCCCATCTTCCCTGCACATAGGAGACCAAGAGTGCAAGCACTGAGTATAAACTCACAGCGTGCCCCTTGTGATGCATCCCCTCCAGCAGTGTTTCATTCCCTAGAAGTTTCAGAAGCTCCCCAAACAATGGGTCCCCAAACCAGTTGACGACCAAACATTCAGACCCTTAAGCCCACGGGGAGTTTTCTCGCGGAAACCCTGGCAGTCGATAATAGCAGAGAATGGCATGCTGGCTGTTTTCCTTACCCATTTGCTTTTTAGAAGTTGATGGTGATTTGTGTTTTGTGTTAACTTGACTTTATATTAATTTTAATGTCCAAAAACAAATCCAAGTCAAGTTGGTGTCTAACAATAGTGTGTCATCAGTCTGTGATCCAAAATGAAATGAATCCCCTATGTCACACACACTGACCCGGCTGGCCCCCCTTTCACAGTCCGCCGCCGCCAGCCTCACTTAAGATTGTATAAACACATATTATAAAACAGCTCTGATGGGAACCTCAGAATCCAAACAGTATTCTCCGATATGTGATTTATTTTTATAGAAAAAAGGAGTTAAATAAATCAGAATTATTTTGAAGAAAAGTATCTCTGGGACTTTGTTTAGTAGAATTTGGTTAGGAAATACTATCACCTCCCAGCTCTGGCCACAGGCAGAAACTGCTAGGTTCCACATCTCTCAAGTGAATGTCCTGTGTCTCATGTCAGACTATGAGGAGCCTTCCTAAGGTGACCATCTCCAGAAACCGTGCTCTTCAGGCAAGTGTTACCCAGCTTCTAGCCAAAACCTCTGGAAAAGTCTTAATTTCCAGAACCTCTTAAGCCAATAAAGAACCCTAATTTTCTGACTTCTTTAAGTAAAATTACTTTTTCCCACCAAATATCATTTGTTTCTTGATTTCTCAACTTTTCTGGAAAGTTAAACTAAGACTGTTTTTTTTTTACGAGACAGGGTTTCTCTGCATTGTTTCGGAGGCTGTAGGTCCAGCCCGGCCTTGAACTCACAGAGATCCGCCTGCCTCTGCCTCCTGAGTGCTGGGATTAAAGGCATGCACCACCACCGCCCGGCCCAAACTAAGACTGTTTTTAAAAATTGAAAGAGCCAATCTGTTTACCTCAGACTGTGCCTCATAGTCCCAGAGTAGCAACGAGGAGGTTCCACTCCCCTTTGACTCTCAGTCCCAAACAGTCCAGTAATGTTTAGTCACAGCAGGCTTCAGGATACACTTGTTTAGTTAACTAGTCAAGATTCCACTTAAATGGAAAATAACATTAGGTGCTATTATCTAGGATTTTCTTACAGCTCCCCTAAATACTGGGGTGGCGGGGCTAGAGGTGCAGCTTAGTGGTACACTTGTCTAGCAAGCATGAGATCCCAGCACTACAAAAAGAAAATAAAAAATGGGTCAGTAAGGTTCCAGATTAATGATTCAATACTTGAGTACTTAGGGAATAGCTGACCTTTGTTAAGCGCTGAGCATGCCGGGAGAGCAGGCAAGGTGTGCCCCTGGCAGTGCAGCAGCCTTTGTCCTCCCTTCTGACCAGCAACTGAGTCACCTTCCTTAGGTGACACCGAAGTGCCTGGCGTCTGCCCTCTCGGTGCCCTGTCTCAAATCCTGTGGCACGTGATCTGTGGGGCTGAGTGTAAGAGCCCAGTGTGGTAAGCGGGGCTTCCCGAAGTGCTCTGTGTCTTTACAAGTAAAACTCTTACACATCCCAGGTTAATTATAACACTTAAATTATTTGCACAAAGCCTGAAAGTTCCATAGAAGAACACACAATCTGTTAAGTGATCTATAGAGGAGACTGAGTTCTAGGTGAATCACTTCCTTTGTTGCTTTATTATTTATATAACTAATTTTTTCCTTAAGCAATGTCTAAGATAAATCATGGCAAAGATTTGTAGAACTATGTGTACACACTGCCACCATAGAAGGTGCCTGCCTACTATGAATCTTTAGTATAGATAAGATAGATGTCTTTTAATATATTATTATCGTTATTATTATTTAGATTCTTGTAAGTTCTCCTGGCTTTGACATCACTATGTAGCCAAGGATGACCTAGAACTTTGTATCCTCTCCCTCCAGCTCCCAAATGCCAGGGGCATAGGGAGGGCTTTACCATGCCCAGCTGAGAAAGACCTTTGGTTACAAGGAGAGGTCCAGCTGACACCTCACGGAGTTGCCTCTTCAAGGAACAACATAGAAGGTGGAGCCTCAGACAGGAAGTGCCCACACAAACGAGGAACCCTGATTCGGCTGTGTTATCTTGAAGATGCAGGCCATTTGGGACAGCCAAGGAGTTTAAGAGACTCGAGTAGTAGTAATGGGCACCATATCTGAGTTTCTCTGTGACCTGGAGAGCTGTATTTTTTCTCTGAGAGAGGGCTTCTCTGGTAGCCCTGGCTGTCCTAAAACTAGCTCTGGAGACCAGAGATCAGCCTGCCTCTGCCTCTGCCTCTGCCTCCCGAGTGCTGGGATTAAAGGCATGCACCACCGCTACTACCATCACCACCTAGCCAAGAACTTTAACCAAACCTGAGCTTTTATTTCTAGAAGGACCAGATTAGATGCCAATCTAGTGATGGCTAATTTGGGATTCAAATAGGGCATTTTTCTTTTTCAGTTTGGAGGGTTTGTGCCTGGAGATGAATTTTACAAGCTATTACTTTTAAAAAATGTTTTATTGTTTTGAGACAGTCTGACTGTGTATCCCTGTCTGGCATTAAGTTTGTGGCACTGTTCCAGCCTGTGTCAAGTGCTAGGACTCCAGGTGTGGCATCACACCCGGCCTTTTTCTTCTTTTAAAGTCTTTACAGAGTACTAATTTGCAAACAGTGATTCGTCTTTATCTGAGGGATGAGGATTTTACAGGGCTCTTGGTGCAAGAAACCAGCTTCCAAAGTAGCATGTAAGTAAGGCAACATTTATTTGTTTACATTCTGTCTCCTTCAGTAAATAATGTTTCTATTAAGGTTATGGTCAGCTTTAGAGGATTAACTGTTTTAAAAAACAAATTGGAAATTCATGTCATTCTTTTAAGAGAGGAAACTAAAACTTGATTCAAATAAATAATCTTAATTATTCACCAGTGCCATAAATGCACAAAGCCCAGGCCAGAACAAGGCACATGTACTGATGGTCCTCGATTTGGAAACTAAGACAGTGTCGTTCTTGTCGGTGCCTCTAGAACCCTGTTTAGTCTGAGGATGACTGTGCCTCTCCCCATGAAATCCTTCCCACCACAGTGGAAAAGTGGGCACGGGCTTTGAAACAGAGAACTACAAATTAACAGAAGAGAAGACAGCTCAAGAAAAAACAAGTAGCCACACCACGACCCAGATAAACCCCGGAAACATGCTCAACACAGCCAGGTGTACAAAACACACACCATCCTGTTCTTCTCTTCCTATGACCTGTCTAGAAACTCAAAGTCATAAAATCATGCGATGTAAAGCAGGCATGGGGCAATGTTTACCCGTAAATAGTCATGGGAGACTTCCTAGAGACACAAGAATGTTGTCAACGTGGGCTGTGGTGTTGCTTACACACTATATTTTTAACCAAAGCCTGATGATCCATCTGGGATGTGGACACACAAGCCCATCTCTTTACACTATAATGGGGAAAATGAACCCTAAATTTCCAACAGGAATACTGTGTAGCTATTTAAAATAACTTCACAGGTGTGTAACGAATGCCAGAAAAGATATCTGTAAAGTCAAAACTAAATGTGTGAAGTTAAAAACCTTTGTTTGGACATATGCATGGGGAAAGAGCTTGATACTTAACAAATATGAACTCTGGTTACCACTGGGTGTACCTGTTTATTGTCTTTTGTTTACCCATATTGTCTAAAATGGTGAAGTGCATTATGTTGTATGAGGTAAAATTAATAAATGCCTTTTCTTTTTAAAAAATGGACTTGTTTTGTTTTTTACTTAAAACCATAGATACTTTTTTCATATTAATGGCAAAATTTCTGCCAGGCATAGTAATGCATGCATTTGGTCCTAGGACCTCTGAGTTTGAGGCCAGCCTGGTCTCCATATCAAATTTCAGGCTAGCCAAAGCTACATAGTGAGACCTTGTCCCCAAAACAAATTCCGGGCCAGTGAAATGGCTCAGTGCATAAAGGCGCTTGCTGCTAACCCTGATGGCCTAAGTTCAATTCCTGGGACCCACATGGTGGGAACAAAGAACTGACTCTTGAAAGTTGTCCTCTGAGCTCCACTGGCACACTGTGTCACCTGTGTGCTCTACACACATACAAATACTGAATTTTTTTTAAAAATTAGAATTCCATAATTGTGCTTTTAGTTTTTAATGGTTTTTTGTTTGGGGTGGGGGTTGATTTGATTTGGGTTTTGAAGCGTGGAAGGGTCTCTATATATGCAGGTTGCCTGTGAAATGCTGTTTATTGATTGATAAAAGATAATCCCACAATTTGGAAGACTGAGGCAGGAGAATTGCTATGAGTTGGAGGATAACCTGGGCCATCGAAAGAGACCCTGAGAATGACGGTCAAATTCTATGCCACCTTGAATGTATACTAAACCTTTGACACATGTTCCTGGCTTACCCGTCCCATAAGAAGATGTGAGTTAGTGCAGCGGACACAGGGATGACTTTGGACTGGTTGCTTGGGAGCTGCGTCCCAGAGTAAGGTCCATTTGAATTAGAGTTTGGGAAAACTGAGAAAGAAAGAGAGAAAAATCTCTGAGTTCTTTGTATAGAAAAATGGGGATGACTTCTCACTGTACCCAAACCTCCAACTCACCAGTTATCCTTCCTGCCCAAATTTTCCTTTCCTTTCATTGTCAGTCTGCCTCAGTCTTGCAAATAGTGGGATTATAGGTATGAATGACCATGGCCAAATTGTCACTGTCTTTTATCAACCAAAAAAACAAAACATCCTCATTTGGATGCTGAATTGGCACTCTTATCTCCTGGGAAAGTGGGCTCACTTGGCCATGTCCATGTTTGGGTACTGACAAAAAAAGCACCAGACAAGCCTTGGTGTCTGGTCCTGGCTTTCTCAGAGGCTAGCTGAATATATGACACGTGATTTCTTGATTCTGTTGTTTCATTTGCAAACTGGAAGAGGTTGTAACAATGCATCTCTTAGCACCCAGGGCTTAGAAGGTTCTAGAATACACTGTATGTGCAAGGGTCTTAAACCAATGCACTGCACCAATACTGTTTCAGTACTGATTCTATCATTACATCTTTGGAAATACGTCATAGGAATGTCGGGGCCACTCCTCCTGAGGGGCTTTACAACTCAGAGACATGACAATGAGTTGAAAGAAACCCTGTCGCCATTGTACTATCAGTTCAGTAGGCTTCCAAGTGAGTAGGCAGTATGACGTCTGGAAGTCAGGAGAACACAAAGCACGGATATAACTAACTACATCACACAAACAGGACTATGAAGTCCTAACTCTGTTGGAAAAAGCATTGCTCTTATTAAAAAAAAAAAGTATAGGAATATCATACTGCCTCCGTCTGAATCCAAAGAAGAACCAAGGCATTGATTCACAACAGTAGCCAGAATGTATGAACTAGAGAAATGGAGCTATGTAATAGATGTAGGGCTGAGGGGTGTTATTTTTAAGAACTGGCTTATGGTTCTTAAGCAAGACCAAAGCATGTAGAGTAGGTTTCTCTGGGAGAAAAACTGACAGTGCCTCCCTGACTGAGTGACTTGCACAGTTTTCTGTGGGGGCACCAGGTCTTCCTCAACTGATTGGCTGAGGTTCACCCAATAATGGAAGGTAGTCTGCTTTACTTAAAGTCTACTGAATAGAGCTGGGGGTAAGCGCAGTCGCCTACTATGCACAGGGTTCCAGGTCTGATCACTGACTTAAGTGCTGATCATACATCAAAGCAATGTGGAAGCTTCCAAAAAACATCCAATGTGTTTGACTGAGTATCTGGATAGCATCCCCAGATGAAAATTTTAATCAGTTCACCCGAAACTTAACAAACCATACCAGCAGGACACAATCTTTCACTTGTTAGTTATCTAGGAATCCCCTAAGGCATGTGGTTATCCAAGCCCAATGCTGATGGGCACAGCATACCCTGTGACGGCAGAGCCAGTGACAGCACATTTGAAGCCAGCACTGGGGCCAGAATGGGATACTTGTTTGGATAATCAGCCATGGCTCAGACACATCAGGAAACAACGCCCTTGCAAAGCATTTGTCAACTGGGCCAACCACCTTCCAGGCCTTGGAGTCATCCCAGGAGGGTAGCATCAGGTCAGGTTTAGGTGACAATGGGTTTCTCTTAGAATGCTCTGAGCCTCTCCTCCTTCCTTTCTCCTCCAGGAGCATGTTTTGAGATTCCCCCAAAGAAGCTGGGCAGATGTCATTAAAAAAGAAAGAAAAACTAGAAAATTCAGTAGAGAAGTTAGAATAAAGAAAATCCCAGTTCCACTATCAGAGTAAGATCCTGCATTCAAACACAAGTCCCTGTGACATGTTAATAACGGAACAATTATTTCGTTATTTTTATATACCATTATTTTATGTGTATGGGTGTTTTGCTACATGTGTGTGTCTAGTGCCTGTGGAGGCCAGAAGAGGGCCCAGGACTGGAGTTACAGACAGTTATGAGCTGCCATGTGGATGCTTGGAGTTGAACCGTGGTCTTCTGAAGAGTAGCTAATGCTCGTAACCGCTGAGCCATCCATCTCTCCTGCCCTATTTTGTAATTTTAAATTATTATCTCCCATGTATTTGGTACTTGAAGTGGTTGATTATGTGCCACTTTGTAATTTAATCTGTCCCCTGTTGTTGGACATTTCCCCAGCTTTGCTGTTTTGATGAGATTTTTGTTATCAGAAAACATCGCATGTATACCTCCACTTAAATAAATTCTAGAAAAAAATCGATGAGTCAAAGACTGTACATATTTGTTACGGCTTTTGATAAGTGTCCACAAATAGTCTTCATGACAGTCATACTGATTCAGTTGGTAGCAAGCTTGTCTAGCATACATGAAGTCCTAGCTTTTTTCTGCAGCATGAACTAGACATGGTGGCACACCCCTATAATGCCAGCACTCGGGTAAAGGCAGAAAACCACAAATTCAAAGTCATCCTTGACTACATGGCAAATTCTCAAGGTCAGCCTAATGCACAAGACCTCGTCTCAGGAAGAAAGAACAAGGGGAGAAAAATAATACTGATTTATTAATTTATACTCATAACATTAGTATAGAAGCACCTGACTAGATTGTCTGAATCATATATTTTAAAACATTTGTTGAACTGAATAAAATGTAATCTTCCTGTTTCCATTTATACACTGATTATAAGTGAGATTATTTTTATTTTTTCACATTTACTAATCTTTAAGGTTTCCTTTAATTGTTGTACAAAAGCCAAATCCAAATTATCTCAGATGGCCTTGTTCCTCTAAATCATGATTCCAAATGTTGCTGAAAGTTGTATTATGTTGCTGTCCTAAGTATTTTAAGCATAATTCTCTTGCTTCCTGTGTTTCTGGTGACTTTTTGCCTATTAGTAGAGCATGAATAATGCTCCATGGCTAATCAGATTTTGCCTGTAGCAGAAACTGTTTTTATCAAGTTAGCTCAAGGGAATGCTCTGAGAGCAAGGCTAAAGTTTGGAGAGGTTTCAGCGGTTCTCAACCCTGACCGACTTGGCTCAGCATTGCCCCCAGAGCAGTTAGGTCACCTTTAGCACAGCCCCCAACTGCACGGGCATTGCCTGTTAGTCACTCATTCTCCTGCTCTAAATATGTTTGGTTGTTATTTTATCCCTACCATCTGTATTCTGTCAAGCATAAAGGCCCATACAAAATATTTACTGATCAAATGAATGAAACTTCTGATTAGAATTTTAAAAATTGTTGAAAGGGCCAGGGAGATGTTTCCCTCTGTGATGAGCTTGCTGCGTACACATGAAGAACTGAGTTTGGATCCCCAGTACCAACATAAGGAGCCAGGCGTGGTGGTAAGCACTCTAATCCCAGCACTGAGCGGTGGCGACAGGCAGGTCCCAAGGGCTTACTGCCCAACTGTGAGTTCAGGGTCAGTAAGCCAACTTATATAATAATAATAATGATGATGATGATGACAATAATAAAAAATGATGCTTAAACTGATAGAATACTGGCTGTTGATGTGCCTCCACACCTTCATACACAAATGATCATATACACATTTACCACACACACACATAAAAAAACGGTGGCTGTAAAAATCAAATTGCAAACAAAATAGAAGAAATTATGAACAGACATTTCTCTGTCTCTGAATAGAACCTGCCTTAGCTTTTAAAGTCATAGAGGAAATCCAGAGGGGGAACCCTATTGTTTTGGTTACATAAAAAATATTAGATCCTTCAGCCCCCACAGATTTCTGTGCATTGCTTGTTAGCAGATAACCACAGGTGCATCCATTCCTGGCTTACAGCCCCGGCCTTGCCCACCTGACATCAATATCTATCATGAGGAAAACATGAGCTCTTACACCTGGGGTTTCTTCATTGTGCTGTAAATCTGTATGTAAAGCTACTCACTCCTTACAGCAGACACACATACATGCACGCACGCAGAGACAGAGACACACATGCATTCTCCTGGCAATAAAGGCAAGAGACACATTCTCTTAGCACAAACAGTCAGATGCCTTGTCTTTCATTTCCTGATACCTTAGACTTGTTCGTGGTGCAGACGCCACACACAAAAAGAAAAAAGAAAAAAAAAGAAACTAGAGTTGGGGGTGTAGCTTAGAGATGGAGCACAGGCACACATACACACATACACACACACACACACACACACACACCCCACACACACACCACACACATATACACCACACATACACACCACACAATACCACACACACATACACCACATACATACCACACACACATGCACCACACACATATACACACACCACACACACATACACCACGCACACTTACACCACACACATATCACACATACATACACACACACCACATACACATATACCATACACACATACCACACACACACGCTACACACACAAACACACACACATCACATACACATCACACACACATACACACCACACATACACCACATATACATATACATCACACATACATAACATATACACCACACATACACATATAGCATACACACATACATACCACACACACACATACCACATACAACACACACACACACTACACACACACATAATCAGAAGCGAATTAATTACAAGAGAAGGGAGTAATCTAAGATTTTCTAGTACATAAATAAGAAAAGATTATAAAACAGACAACTCACAAATGAGCAAGTACAAATGACTAACTGCTATACAATAACAAAGAAAATTCATTTTCTAACAACTGTTATTAAGAAAGAATACAATTACAGTGCTCATTGCTGACTTGGGCACTGTGAGCCCAGTACATGATCCTTATTTGGCTCTAGACCTTCCTTCAAAGCCAAGGTTATAAAACTCAAAGCAAGGCATATAACTTAGTTTCCTTCTCTGCATATTAACTGTTTCAGATTCTCCCTTAGAACAGTATATGACAAAAGCCCTTAATCCCACTGAAACAGTAGGAAAGGTGTTATTCTGCACAAGAAGTACAAACCTAATTTACGACAGGTGTGGTGACTCCCAACAGTAATCCCAGCACTGGAAATGCTGAAGCCTAGAAAATGCTTGACCCAGCCTGGGCTACATGGTGAGTTTGAGGTCCACTTGGGCTACATAGTAAGACTCTCTCAAAAGAAAATTATTAGCAGGCAGGGCAGTGGTGGTGCACGCCTTTAATCCCAGAACTCAGGAGGCAGAGGCAGGTGGATCTCTGTGAGTTCAAGGCCAGCCTGGTCTACAGAGTGAGTTCCAGGATAGCCTCCAAAGTCACAGAGAGACCCTGTCTCGAAAAACCAAAAAAAAATTATTAGCTAAGGTTACTCAACTACATGTAGTCCATTAAGATTCAGTCACCCGTGCTTTTGATATAAAAATTTCCAGTGGCCACAGATGAGGAAGTGATTTGTATTATTAAAATCTGTATCATTGATACTGCTTGGTAGGCTTTGAATGTGTGTATAGACACGTGACACAGATAATTGCCTTCCAAATCTTTTCAGTCTTTCAAAACAACTTTGGTTTGGTCTCTGTGACTTTTTTTTCTTACTAATCACAAACCACAATGTGAACTTCAGCAAACAGTGCCACATCATAAAACATTCGCCTGGCTTCATGTCTCTGCTTACTTGCTCGGAGTGAAAGACAGATGGTTTTTGTTGAATGGGGATCATAATTTGCATCTGGTGGGATAATGGGCCGTTTTCTTCTGTGCACACATTGACATCAGCAAGAACTGCCCAAAGGTAGAGGAAGGATTTGGCTCAGTCAATATGCATTCAGCCTGGACTTAAGAAGTTAAAATGAGCCAAGTGATCATCTGATGGAGAGCTAGCAGATTTGGAAGTTTCCTTTGAAATTTCCTGAGATTTTCCTTTGAAATTTCCAGGCCAGTGAATGAAGTAATTCCAGACTTTAATGAGTGTCAGAGGCCTCTCAGGCTCCAAACTAAGACAAATGAGTGTGCAGACCAGTTCCAGGTCTTGGTGTGGCAACGGGTTGTGTCCATGCTCCCTTCTGTGATCAGAAGTTTCTTCCGATAGTCACCTGACTTCAAAGTGACCCCGAACGCTGAGTCAAACATTCCTACCTGCTTCCCACATGGGGAAGCTGGGGACCCAGAAAGCCAAAGCCAGCTCCCTACTCCCACAACAGGGAACTGTGAGCTCTCAAGTGGTTATGCTATGGAACGTTAGTCAAAGCAAAATGAAACTTCCTCTTCTTTGCTTATCTTTTCTATTTAAAAACCAAGTCCTTTCTATTTCATCTGCTCTCAGGAGACTAACTGGGCTGTTAGTTTGTTTAATCTTTTGACTCATGTAAACTTGTAAGCCCCTCTAATTGGAGCAGGACACTCCAGTGGCTGAGTTAGGGTGAGCCCCGAAGGCCCCCTCACCTGCATTGAGCTCAGCCTGTGTAGCAGTGGGAATGCTTGCTGGTAGATTTCAATGATGTGGTATATGGAGAAAGTTTAGGGAGTGGACACTTTGTTCCTTAACCTGGAGAATACTGTCTTTAAAACTTTCAGGTTTGGATATTGCTTCCCTCTGTAAACTGTTGAAATGTATTTATCTTCAGGGTTTTGAGTCTCAAGATACTTTGATCATCTGAATTGGGAAAGTCTGATGCTTGGTTTTGAGACCGGATCATCAAATAGCCCAGGATGGTTTCAAACTCATTTTATAGCCCAAGATGATTTTGAACTCATCTTCCTGCCCCCACTTCCAAGGTGCTGGGATTTCAGGCATGTGTCACCACCTTCAACAAATTCCATGACATAAATCACTTCTCCTAAAATTGAGGTTAGAAAGAATCTTAGGGGCCGGGAAGATGGCTCACCAATCAGAATGCTTGCCACCAAGGCTGGTGGCCTCAACTGAACCACTGGAGTCCACATGATGGAAGGAGAAAATGGATTCACAAGTTCTCCTCTGACCTCCACATATACACACAGCACTAAATAAATACATATTTTAAAAGGATTCTTGACGGTTTTTTTTTCAGTAATGGGAGTCAGATCCAGAGCCCTGCACACCAGGCAAACATTCTACCCCTTAGCTGCACCCCAACCACTGTAGAGCTTTCTAAAATCTTAGACATTTTTTAAATCTTAGCTAGATAAAGAAACTAAATTCAAATAAGTTGTGGCACGTCTCAGAGCTATTCCATGTCACTGCAATACAAATCTGCCCTGTTCCTTTAAAAAGCTGCCCAACAATTTGTATGGACAGGTCCTAGTTCATGTAGCTGTTTTTGTTTGGGGAATACTTTGGTTATTAACAGGTTTTTTATACGATTGTAAATTGTAAATGGCAAACCCCTTGATCTTGTATGTAGTTAGATATCTGAGTATATTTACAGAATGGATATCAGGCATGACATCAGCATCTCAGTAAAGACCGTCCTTCCTCCTGAGTGACGCCTGTGGTCCGTGTTCATGCCAACACTGGATATTACCAGTCTTTTTCTTGAGTCTTTTAGGCACTGAAAACCAGGGATTGGAGTTTAGGTCAGAGGGAGACTATGTCCCTCAAGTGCACAGACTCTGCTTTCTTTCCCAGCACTGGGGTGGGGTGGCAGTGGAGACCTTTTATATCAATCTATCTGAACCTTATTTGTATATGTTATAAAGAATAGGAGCCAAGCCCTGTGTGTCTGAGTGTATGTGTGTTATGTGAGTGTGTATCTATGTGAGTATGTATTTCTGTGTGTGTATGTCTTATTTATTTATTGACAACAGATCCTAGAAAATATCCCCTGTGACACGTGACCAGAGCACACTGGGCATGTGTCTTTTGTTGTGTTCCTTTCCCACAACCTCTAAAAAGCTCATAAAAGCTGTCTTTACAGGGCCAGGGAGATGGCCCAGTGGGCAAAGATGCCTTCTGCCAAGCCTGCCGATCTAAGCTGGATCCCTGTGACTAATGCAAGACCTAGCTCTCACAAGGGACACTCATGACTGCGCACATGTGTGTGCATGATAAAAATGTTAGTTTGTAATTGTTTTTCTAACCACCCCACACGTGAAGCATGCTCCTGGAAGCAATCTGAACACACAGATTTCTCACCTTCCGGGCTTACAGTTTGATGCTTGGTAGTTTCCCCATAAGATGCTTTCATGTCACTGCCACTTAGATATAGGTCGTCACCACCTGCGCTCACGTCACCTCTTTCCTGCCTTCCACTTCCCTTTCTGATTTTCCTGCCATGTGGCTCCCACCTGTCACAGCTGCCTGATCGTGGACCTTTCAGCTGCCAGAACCTCTGTTCTTTAAAAACTACCCAGTCCCAGGTACTGTTACAGCATCAGAAACAGACTAAGACATAACCCGGTATGGACTGGTACCTAGCCAGCCGTGTTAATTAAGCTTTTCATCACTGTAGGCAAACACCCAGACAACCTGAGGGAACGTGCATTTATTTTAGTTCATGTTTTCTTAAGTCTCAGTCCAGGAAGAACACAGCAGTTGGGAGCACATGGCAGAGGCTGCTTGCATCGCAGTAGACAGAAACAGAGACAGAGAGGGGCAAGGGTGAGCTCTGTCCCACAGAGACAACCCCGAATGACCGTCTTCCTGCTTCAGAGGATATGAAACCTCACCAAACAGCTTCCAACCTGGGAACCTGGGAAACATTTCAGATTGAAACCTAGAAACAATGACTTTCCCCCAAGCTCTGAATTCTCAGCACACTGCTCTGGCAGCCACAGCCCATCTCTCACCGTAGGCATACTGATGGGGGCAGGCTGCCATCGCTGGACTAGGACACTGAGTAAATGTTTTACAGTGGTGGGCACATGTATTGTCACCTTGTCTGTCAGTGACCTCACCTATGTATTTTGAAGCAAAGATTGTTAGCAGTGGTCTGGCCACCCAAGGAGAAATAGAAGGCATGGTGGGTCAGACCCCAAGCCCTAGCATTCAGGAGACTGAAGCAAGAAGGTGTGAATTTGAAGGTAGTTCAGCTTCATGACACCCTGCTTTACTTTTATAAGCACATGTTAATTATCTATAACATTGTGGTTTTCCTCATCTATCTGATGTATGTTGGTCATTTCCCCCATTATATTATTTTATTCCTCCTCCTACTCCTGCTGACTCCCCTTCCTCTTTCTGACTAGTCTCCCCTCTATTTTCAGGTTTTGTGGGGTGTGTGTGTCCGTGTGTGTCCATATGAGTTTAGTTAGGTTTACTTACATGAGCATGGGTAGAGAGATATTTACAGGAGCAGCTCAGGGCAGTAATTTCATATCAAAGGTTGGGAGCTACAGAAGGAGGCCGAGAAGATGTCTGGTCACCCCACCCAGGTCTGCCAGGCTCTCACTGTTATCTAAGGTCTTCTGCAATTGCTTGTACACGGTGGGTGAAGGATGTTGCATGATGGATGCCTTCAGGAACAGAACCTGACTGAAAAATGGAGGAATCATAGAGCAGCACTCCAGCATGTCAACCCCAAGGGTGCCCAGCAGGACCCGCGTCCCAGCAGCCCCAGGGACAACCTGTTCATTACTGCATCCTCACTAAGGGCTGTTCCACTTTCCCTTCACAGTCTTACATCTGACTCTCAGTCTGGGAGCTCTTCCACGGAACCAACTAGAACCCCAGGCCTTGACTCACACTCTATTTCTGGAAGACCTGGGCCAACACAAGGAGGGACATTACTCCTGCCCTTTTGAGAACTGACACTAGCTAACAAGCATAGTCTTTCTGAAGAGAAACAAGACTCTTCTTGGAACAAGGGAGAGGGTCTATTTTTACATAAATGAGGAAGCTACAAAGGTAGAGGCTGAGACAAGTGTCAGGTCCAAAAGAAACCTGGACAAATGACTAACTGTAGTGTCTATTAGCACACCAAAGCACATGCTGGCCTCCAGACTCTCTCAGCATCACAAACACCTGTTACTGAGTCCATGCTGGCATCCTGACTCCTCTCAGCTCTTCTCACCCAACCCTACCCTAAGCTTCCTTTCTCCCACCTTCTCATTCCTATATAACCCTGCCGCTTGGCCCATGTGCTCTCTCTTGGCTCTTTCTTGACCCCCTCTCTCTTAGTCCTCCTCTTTCACCAGCACTGCTCACCCCCCCCCTCCTCTCATGGCCCAGTTCAGTCTACTGGCCATGATTAATCCACTGTTTTCTTTCCCTCTCTGGACTCTTCCAAATGCCTCTGGCTGTTCCCTCTTCATATCTACAATAAAAACCTTCCCCCCAACCATACCTTGAGGTGGCCATGTCCTCAGTGTACACAACATGTAGAGGCCAAAAGTCAACTTTGTAGAGTTAGTTCTTTCCTTCCACCTTAGTGTGGGTTCCTGGAATCAAACGCAGGTCCTTGTGCTTACAAGAAGACATTTTGCTAACTGAGTGATCTCCCTAACTCCACTTTAATAACATTTTTCTGTTGCTTGTTTGTTTCGGGACAGGATTTCTCTGTGCAGCCCAAGTTGTCCTGGAACTGGCTCTGTATACCAGGCTGGCCTCAAACTCAGAAACAATCTGCCTCTGGATCCTGAGTGCTGGGATTAAAGGCATGTACTACTATGCCCAGTTTTCAATCAAATGTTGTTTAGCAAAACTAAAAGATGCCAACCACTTTTCAGGGCCACCCTTTTGTGACTGAGGTCATGAAACCCTAAGCTCTGGGAACTACTCCCAAGCCCACATGGACATTCCTTTCTGTGACCCAGGCACTCTTATCATCTGCCATTTGTACACCAGTGTGACTAGCTTCTTCAAGCTTTGGGAGGTGATGACAGAAACATAGATTCTTATGGCATGTTCTTCTAGGGCCAGCTGGCTAATCCCTGTCCCCTGGTGCCCAGTGCCTGTCTCCAGATCTTCACCTGTCCACCAGGATATCTCTGGAAAATTGTCAGGCTCATGCCAGACCTAGAATCTGGTATGCCTATCCTTGAGAGGCCTGAAGGACAATAAAACCCACTCAAGTTACCTGATGCCTCGGTTTTCCTAGGATCCTCAGAAAGACCCCACATTGCAGCTGAAGCAACTTTAGTGGTGATGGCACTAAAACATTGTTGGCAATGTTTTAACTCCTGTCTAGTCAGAATCTCACCCGGTTCGGAAGAGTTGTCCCCAAGTATCGATGTCACTCCATCCCTTGTAAATGCTCCTCCAGCAGGGTGTGGTAACACACACCTGTAATTCCAGCACTCAGAAGGCAGAGACAATACAACACCAGCCTGATCTAACAAGACAAAACAAATGTTCCTCTAATTTAACAAGCATGCCATGCCTTCTGTTCTAGTCTCATTCTGTTGCTGTGATAAAATACCCGCTCCTACCCCCTAACCCCCTAACCCCTACCTCCCAACCCCCCACCTCACACACTGAGAAAAAAGCAACTTAGAGGAGGGAAAACTCTCCTGAGCAATTCTAGGTGACAGTTCATCCTTGCAAGGAAGTCACACAGGCAGGAAACAGTGGGCCACATCACACCCACAGTCAAGATGGAGAAAGCAAACGCACCCATGCTGCCAGCTGGCTTTCTGGCTGCCTTTCCTCACTCTCAGACAGTTCAGGGCCCAGCCTAGGGATTGGTGCTGCTTAGAGTGGGCTAAGTCTTCCTGCATCAGCTAACAATCAAGATAATACCCTACCGGCAAATCTGATCCGGATGATTCTTAATTAAGACTCTCTTCCCAGGTGATCCTACAGGGTCAGGTTGATAATCAAAACTAACCTGAACATTTGTTTGCACACAACTGAAATTCAAGCCCTTTTATAATTTTAACTTGATAAAAATCAGAGACACCATTAGCAATGATAAAGGACCACACCTGTGAACACAGCAAAAGATGTAAGTGGCTGAGAAAGCTCTCACCAAAGGAGCTACTAAGCAGGGGTAACTGCACGTAACTGTAACACCCGCACCTAGGTGGCGGCAGAAGGAAGGATTGAGAACTCAGGGCGGAAAAAAACTAAGCTACATAGCAAGTTCTAGGCCATCCTGGGACAAGGAATCCTGTTTCAAACTAACTAGAGGAACAAGAATGAAAGGCCTCGGTTGCTTAAATTTTTAATGCAAGTCCTAAAACTTTAATGCTACTCACAGAAAAAGAGAATGCCTCTTTCTCCCCTGGGCTCTATAAAAGCAAGTCCATTGG
The DNA here is from genome assembly GCF_017639785.1 of Mesocricetus auratus. Taxonomy (NCBI): domain Eukaryota; kingdom Metazoa; phylum Chordata; class Mammalia; order Rodentia; family Cricetidae; genus Mesocricetus; species Mesocricetus auratus. The sequence goes on along the minus strand of NW_024429201.1, from coordinate 6,790,735 downwards.
GAACAACTTTAAAAAATAGCTGAGAAGACGCCTAGAACTGGGGAGGCAGAGGCAGGTGGATCTCTGTGAGTTCGAGGCCAGTCTGGTCTACACAGCAAACTCTAGGACAGCCAAGGCTATGTCTCAAAAATCAAAAATAAATAAGTAGCCTTCGGGGTGGGGGCATCGTGTTGCCTCTGCTTACATGTGCAGGTCCCAGCCTGGGAGATGAAGGTGCTGAGCTCGAACGTCTTAGAGAAGTGTCCCTCTTGAAGTCACCTTTGTTTTTTGCAGTCATATAACTTATGGCTGGACTAGGGCCAGGGCACCTGGAAGGAGCGACGTGTGGGAGTGAGGGACCCAGCTCACTCTGTCACTTTAGAGAGATGGCATGGATATCTGTCCACTAGGGTTACTGTGGATCACAGACTGAACGGCTTCCACAGTGGAAACTGCTGTTTCCTGATTCTGGTGGCTAGAAGTTGGGAGGTAGGCTTGGGTATTTCTGAGGGTTGTACATGGCTGGACTTCCTGTTCTTACAGTTTCTCCCTGTGCACATGTCTTGAGTTTACACCCTTCCTATCAGGACCCCAGCTATCCACCCTGATGACCTTATTTTTAACTTAATTGCTGTGAAGACCCTATTACTAAATTACATCTATTCTGAGGACTTTTAGGACCTCAATATGTAAACACTGGGAGACACAATTTAATCTAATCACCAGCCAACCTGGCTGACTTTGGTTTCCCATTAGAAGAGAAAGCTGGCCTTAGTGCTCCTTGAGGGCTCTTTCAGGCCCAGTGTTTCAAGATTTACTCAGCTCTTTACAACTGCCAAGCCTGGTCCACCATCTACTCGGCTCTAAATACCAGAGTTTTCCCTTCTTGGTCCTGCCAGGCAGCCCTGGAGCAAGGGGGAAATGAGTGAGGAAATGCTCCAAGGGTGGAGTTTCCCGTTAGCTTTTTGTCATTTGCACTAGTTCTGTAATGGGACAAACATCCATGGCAGGGCAAAACGGGGGTCCTGACACCCTAAAGCTGTGACATGCGTCCTGTTCTTAAGGGTGATGCCTCATGCACTCAGCTGTAGATGACAAAATCCGTCCAGGAGAGCTGTGGTGTTTTGTTCTCTCTGCCAATTCATTAGCAGCGGTGGAATGCTTCCCCACTGTCATCCAGCCAGGCTAGGAACAGACTGGAGGCCAGCCTGTGCAGCCAGCAGGGATTGGGAGGGCTTGAAGATGGGAGGGCGGGACCCAGAGGGAGAAGAGGACCAGGAGGAGAGAGCCTGGGGGAGAGAGAAAGAGGGAGTGAAGGAGAAAGGGAGAGGTGGGGGAAGGAAAGGAGGGAGGAGAAGGGGGACGGGAACGTCACTGGCCTGGAGAGGTAACCTAGTTTCTCCCAGGGACTCAGATGGGAAGGTCAAAAGGCTAAGGAGAGGCACCAGGCCTGGTGATCACACAAATTATAGTGTGGCCAGCATCATCTTTAGGGAGAATTTAGAAAAATTGGGGTTTACTTACCTATAAATAAATTTAAAAAAAGCATGGGTTGTAGAAGCCTAACCTAAGGACCTGAAACCTATATAAGGAAGCAGAGCCGCCTGTAGTTAGCCCAAGGCCCAGTACAGCCCACTTCCTTTCTTTGTGCCTTTTTTATTCGTCTCTAAATGCGGAGATGGTAATACCACTGCACTTTGCTCAACTTAAAAATACATCTCTTCTGAATCACCTGCCTCACCCCCACCCCGCCCCCAGCCACGGCACTTCTAGCCAGCAAGGAGTCTTCCACGGCCACTCTGTCAGTCCAGGAGATCTTGCTGGAAGCTTCCAACGCTCCAGATGTTGAACGCAGTCAGGGCACAGCTCCACCACTAACCCAACTGTCCTTGTCTTACGAATGTGCCAACCCTTTATGTTTAAGCCTTTTTTATTAGGAGCGCCTTGGCTTCCTTTCCACACAGTCTGGAAAGATTCCCGCCTCGGACTTCTTCCCAGCTTTTCTGATGCTGAAGAATGATTCGTGTGTGCTGCTCTCTGGCTCTGAGTGTGTCCACGTCTTTCCCTTCTCTTCCCGCCTTGTTGGCAGCAGAGGGAGAAGCCAGCCTTCTGACTCTGTTCCTGCTACTAAGTGTGGGATTGGGCAAAGGGTCTCTGCAGACAGAAAACTGGTTAATTTATCATGAAAAACATTTGTGGTGTCTGTGGATTGAGCCTAATTATAAAAAATGCGACAGCTTCCTGTGGCTCAACCGCATATCTCAGCTGGGTTATCCTTGACTTATATACCTCCAACTGCTGCATTTTACTGTCTCTTGCCATCTGTCTTCTCAGACACTGGCATCTCAGTTGGTTCCTCTCAACTACAGGGACCTTAGGGTACTGAACCTGATATTTGGGGAACCATATTCATTTTTCTTTATTTTTAAAAACAACACACAAACCAGATCTCATGTATCTAGGCTGGCCTCAAACTCATTATGTAGCTGAGGATAACCTTGAACTTTTGCTCCTCCTGCCTCTACTTCTCCAGGGCTGAGATTATAGGTGTGTGCCGTTGTTCTTGGCTTATGCCAAGCTGGTAATCAAACCCCAGCCTCCACACAGGTTAGGCCAGCACTCTGTCCCCTGAGCTGCATTCCCAAGGCCATTCACTTATTCTAAAGCAAGGATTATCTGTCTCCCCTTGGCCAAGCACAGAGCTTAGTCATAAGGACACCAGAGCAGGAAAGACTTCCTGCCTGGGAGGAACTCTTGGCCTACTGTCTCCTGGTCCATGACGGCTTCTGGACTTACATGTGACTTTAATTTTTGAACTTTTATACCCACACTTCCTTTTCAAGGAAGACCCTGACATCCCTGTTAGCACAGAGCGTGGATATCTGCCAGATCTCTAACCCCAGCCAGACTTCCAGGCTCCTCTTGTTCTCATCCTTCCTGCTTCTGCCTGGAGTTCTGTGCCTGGGGTGTCTTCTGGGGTTTACAAACCCTGTCCATGAGTGAAGGTTAGGTCTGGAAGTCACTGGGCGATGAAGCCACTAGGACATTGCTTCCATGGAGCCCCTGTCCCAGCC